>NC_057803.1:180334841-180344572 GCF_018294505.1 Triticum aestivum | reverse complement strand
CCGCCCCCCTAACCTTTTAATTAAACTAATTAACCCCTGTTTAACCCCCCTGTCACTGACGTGTGGGTCCCACACGTCAGATTTGACCTGGACAGCCGCGTTGACCACCGACGTCGTGCTGACGTCATGCTGACGCAATTATTTATTTTCTGGAATTAAAATAATTCAGAAAATCCAGAAAATGATTTAAACTTCAAAAATTCATAACAATTCAACCGTAGCTCAGATTAAAATAATTTATATATGAAAAATTATCAGAAAAATGCAACCTTTCCATCTGTACTAGTTTCATGCATGAAAAACCAACCTATACATGCTGAATATGGGAAAACACATTATGGCATATATAAGAGACCTAATTTAGAAATGCATTTGAACCTTTGGTTCAAATGGACTTCAAACCAAATGTTTACTAGTTGCATTAGCTCAACCGCATCACATCTACATGCCATGTTCATGCATCATATTGTTGCATATGATTGTGTATTGATTGCCGGCACTGTTCCTTCTCGATAGGTCCTGCTCCGGAGACGTTCCAGAGTACCTGTCTGTGAAGCAGTGCCTCCCTTGTTGATTTACCAGGCAAGCAAAACCCCCTTGTTCATTTCGATAAAACCCTACTCTCTCGCTCCTGCTCTCAGTTATTGCATTAGGACAACAACGATTCATCTGCTACTTTGTGCTGCGGTAGTTGAACCCATTCCTCTGCATGACCTGTCATTGCCACAGTAAATAGCTGAAACCCACTAGCATGTGTAGGAGTTGATAGAAGCCACTGATGTGTTCCTACCATGCTATGCCTGCTATTGCTTAGAGTTGTGTCAGGTCTGATTCATTGGGAATGAATTGGAGTGTTACGATATGTTCTGATGCTGAGAGTGAAGTGTGTGAACACGATTTGGTAAAGGTAGCGGTGAGAGGCCATGTAGGAGTACATGGTGGGTTGTCTCGCTGGAACCGTCCTTAAGCCCTGAGTTCTATGTATGTTGTCCAATGACTCGATACTACCACACATTGGGATCCTTAATTGACTCTCTCGGCTTATTAACCAACTTGATCTCTGTCCAGGAGTCGCAACTAGTTTCTGGTGTTTGTAGGTAGTGCTATTTTTCTACCAAGTGGCACCCGGCAGGGTGGGCTTGGGACAGACTAGGCACACGTGGCCCGGTGTACCGAGTGGCACCCGGTTGGTGGGCTCGGGAACCCTGTACACATCGTTTGGGGCCGTGAGCGACACCCCGGCCGGATCTCCTTGCGGATGGAACCCGAATAGGCGATAAACCTGGACTAGAGTCTTGTGTGGTTAGTCAGGTCGTGGCCGACACCCTCGCCAGGCTTCCGCTTGAAGGTTGCCGAGATACATGACGTGTACATGGCGGTAAGTGGCGAGAGCGTGTGTGAAGAAGTACACCCCTGCAGGGTTAACATGATCTATTCGAATAGCCGGGTCCGCGGTTATGGACTTCTTGGATGCTTACATGGTACATAGACAACTTGAAGTGGATACTATAAAATGCTCAAGACAAGTGTGAGTGCTATGGATGGCCTTCTCGTAGGGAGACGGGGATGAATCCATAGTAGTGTATTGTGTGGTGATTAGTGGACTCGTGTACGTTGTTTCACCTCCAGAGTTTCTGGTAGTCGTAGATTAGGATAGCCACAGAGTCAAAGCTGGCTTGCTGCAACTAAACCCCACATTACCCTCTTGATACAAATGCATGTATGATAGGATCTGATGTAAGTCTTGCTGAGTACCTTTGTACTCATGTTGCTTTATTTATGTTTTTGCAGCGGAGATTTCGGTCTTACTAGGGTTCTCTTGGACTTCGACTAGTAGCTAGTACCTCAGCTACGATCTTGATCGGATGTTGTAGATAGTCAGGCTCTTCAGCCTTTTTCATTTATAGATGTCTGTGCCCAGACATGTAATGCTTCCGCTTGTTGCTTGTATGCTCTGTATGACGGGTCTTGTGACCCCTGTTTGCAATAATTGCTATGATGGCTCTTCCGAGCCTTTATCTATATAATTGTTGAGTTATGCTGTGATGCCATGTTGTACAGCACATACTTGCATGTTATGCGTACGTGTAATGTGTAGTGCTATGTGTGGGATCTGACTATCTAGTGGTTTATCTTTAGTAGCCTCTCTTACCGGGAAATGTCTCCTAGTGTTACCGCTGAGCCATGGTAGCTTGCTACTGCTCTGGAACACTTAGGCTGGCCGGCATGTGTCCTTCTTCGTTCCTGTGTCTGTCCCTTCGGGGAAATGTCACGCTTTGAGTACCGGAGTCCTGTTAGCCCGCTACAGCCCGGTTTACCGGAGTCCTGCTAGCCCAGTGCTACAGCCCGGACCCACTTGCTGATGACCGACACGTTCGAAGCTGGGTCATGGATGCCTGTCCCTGTAAGTCTGTGCCACTTTGGGTTTACGACTAGTCATGTCAGCCCGGGCTCCTTATCATATGGATGCTAGCGACACTATCATATACGTGAGCCAAAAGGCGCAAACGGTCCCGGGAAAAGGTAAGACGACACCCGTGGGGATACCGTGCGTGAGGCCGCAAAGTGATATGAGGTGTTACCGGCTGGATCGATGTGACATCGAGTCGGGGTCCTGACAGCGTTGGTATCAGAGCCTGACTGCCTGTAGGATTACCAAGCCAAACTGGTCGAAGTTGAGTCTAGAAATTCTTTAGTTATATAAGGGAATTGATTGTGGGATGGAACGTAAGGCTCTTTTTACTCCTTTACCTCATGGCCTTCTGATCTGAGTCATCCTATCTTTCCGACGGGGTTAAGGAATTAGGCTTCTCTTCTGTCTATCAGGATCACGTGTTACTACTCCGTAGTCCCATAGGATTTGTTGATCAGAGTCTTACCCCAGTTTTCGAGTACTTCTGGTGTAGTCTGTTCAGTACTATCTCAGAACCTTGAGTGATGATGATAAGTATGTTACCACCCTATGTTTAGTAGGATGTCTCATTCTGAGCATTTTACTGCCGTTATGCTGCCGGATTTTCTCTAAGAGTTCGAGAGATACTAATTCCTTGTCCTACATTCTACAGTCGATAGTTGATGCTGATTCCGTCCTTGGTTTCGTCTCACCAGGATGTCATCAAGTTCTGTTGTTCGTAGCCAGAACCATGGAGATGGTAGGGATGAGGATCCTTCCGACCAGCCTTCGTTGTCAGAGCTCATGTTAGAGATGGAGAGGAACAAGCGTGAGTCTAATCGTTTGTTGGCACGTATCGAGGAGAACACCGCACATCAGTTCAAAGGGTCTGCTATCATTCATGATTTCATTCGCTTGCACCCACCTACCTTTCATCATTCCATCGAGCCACTCGATGCAGATGACTGGCTCCGTAGCATCACCCATAAGCTGCGTTCCGCGAACGTAGCTGAAGATGACAAGGTCACTTATGCCACATATCACCTGGAAGGTCCTGCTAGTCTTTGGTGGCAGAACTATGAGGCTATGCTTCCAGTTGGCCAGATTCCTACCTGGAAGGATTTCACTGAGTCTTTTCGCGAGCATCACATTCCCCAGGCCCTTCTTGATCGCAAGAGAGAAGAGTTCTGTAGTTTCACCCAGAGTAAGATGGCTGTTGATGCTTATAGCAGAGAATTCGAGAACCTTGCCCGCTATGCCACAGAAGAAGTGTCCACGGACGCCAAGAAGCAAGCTAGGTTCCGGAAGGGTCTCAACCCCAAGTTGCGTCGTGATCTCCACCTGCATCATTGTGATACATTCCAAGCCCTTGTGAACAAGGCCATCAATGCAGAGACAGCTCAACTCACTTACGAGGAGTCTCGTAAGCACATCTGTGATTTGGGATCTTCCTCCGGTTCTAGTTCCCAGAAACGCCGGATTTGGGTTCCAAACTCCGCTCTTCCTTCCGGTTATACACCGAGGTCATCTTATGTGGTGCCTTCTCCAACTCCGTCGTATGTTCCACCCAGGCCTACTGGTAGACCGTTTGTCAGTGCGGGTCCCCGTCCAACCTCAGGGACTTGCTTCACATGCGGGAAGCCAGGACACTATGCACGTGACTGCTCTCAGACTAGTTATGCTCCACCCCAGCCCGAGAAGACTGTTGGCTGTTTTAAGCCATCACGCAAGATGATCAGTGTCAAGTCAGCCCCCACTGAACGTGGACGTGTGCACCACGTCTCAGCTAAAGGCGCTCATGATGATCCAGATGTCGTTCTTAGCACACTCCTTGTCAATTGTCACCCAGCATCAGTTCTATTCGATACTGGGGCATCTCACTCCTTCATTTCTGAAGGCTATGCTCGTTTGCACGACATATCATTTTGTGATATGCCAACTTCACTTGAAATCCAAACCCCAGGGTCTAGATGGCAGACCACCAGAATCAGCCATAGTAATGAAATCCTTGTTGATAGACTTGTATTCCTTGCATCACTTGTAGCCCTCAAGTCTTCAGATATTAACATCATCTTGGGTATGGACTGGATGACAGCTCATCATGCCAAGATTGATTGTTACACAAGATCTGTTCAGCTTACACACCCATCTGGCAAGATACTCACCGTCTCCACTAGAGTTGCAAAGCGTCAACTCTATTCTCTTTATGCCAGCCCTCTTCCAGACCTTGAAGATATCCCGGTAGTCCGTGACTTTCCGGATGTCTTTCCAGAGGAACTGCCAGGTGTTCCACCTGACAGAGAAGTAGAGTTTGTCATAGATCTTATCCCAGGAACAGCTCCAATCTCCCGGAGACCCTACAAGATGGCACCCTTAGAACTAGCCGAGCTTAAGAAACAACTCGATGAGTCCTTGCAAAAGGGTTTCATCCGTCCTAGTTCTTCTCCTTGGGCTTGCCCCGTCCTCTTTGTCAAGAAGAAAGACGGTACGGACCGGATGGTCGTTGATTATCGTCCCGTTAATTCGGTCACGATAAAGAACAAGTATCCGCTTCCCAGGATCAACAACCTGTATGATCAGCTCGCTGGATCCTCAGTCTTTTCCAAGATGGATTTAAGGTTAGGATACCATCAAATCAAGATTAGAAACGGGGACATTCCCAAGACAGCTTTTGTCACTCGTTATGGCCAGTACGAGTACACCGTCATGTCCTTTGGCCTAACCAACGCCCCAGCCACATTTTCCCGCCTGATGAACTCGATTTTCATGGAGTACTTAGATAAGTTTGTCGTGGTTTACCTCGATGATATTCTTATTTACTCGAAGAACGAGGAAGAGCATGCCGAACATCTTAGACTTGTGTTAGAAAAACTCAGAGAGCACCGCCTTTATGCCAAGTTCTCCAAGTGTGAATTTTGGTTGCCAGAAGTGACCTATCTAGGCCACGTAATCTCTGGTAAGGGCATTGCTGTCAATCCTGAGAGAGTTCAAGCCGTTCTCGATTGGACTCCACCTGAGACCGTTAAACAAGTTAGGAGTTTCCTTGGTCTAGCCAGCTATTGTCGCCGCTTTGTTGAAAACTTCTCCAAAGTAGCCAAACCCCTCACGGAACTTCTCAAGAAAGATAAAAAGTTTGAGTGGTCCCCACAGTGTGAGTATAGTTTTCAGGAACTGAAAAGACGCCTGACTTCTGCTCCCATACTTGTGCCACCGGATTTCACTAAAGACTTTATTATCTACTGCGATGCCTCACGACAGGGACTAGGTTGCATTCTTATGCAGGATCGTCATGTGATTGCCTATGCATCTCGACAGTTGCATCCACATGAGGAGAATTATCCTACACATGATCTAGAGCTTGCAGCCGTAGTCTATGCACTCAAGACCTGGCGACATTACCTCCTTGGTAACCGTTGCGAGATCTACACTGATCACCAGAGTCTCAAGTATATCTTCACCCAACCAGATTTGAACCTTAGGCAAAGACGTTGGTTGGAGTTAATCACAGATTATGATCTAGGGATTACCTACACCCCAGGCAAAGCCAATGTCATGGCTGATGCTCTAAGTCGTAAATCCTATTGCAACAATCTCATGTTGCAGCAAGGCCAACCACTTCTCCATGAGGAATTCTGTAAGCTTAACCTTCACATAGCTCCTCGCGGATTCCTTTCTACCTTGGTGGCGAAACCTACCCTTGAGGATTAGATCATAACTAGCCAGCAATATGATACGGGTATTTCTCGTATCAAGGATAACGTTAAGAAGGGAGTTGCTGGTAGTTTCTCTGTTGATGATCGTGGTGTTGTTTTCTTTGAGAATCGCTTGGTGGTTCCCAAGAAGCAACATCTTCGGCAGTTGATTCTTAAGGAGGCGCATGAATCTCCTCTCACAATTCATCCCGGTAGCTCTAAGATGTATCAGGATCTACGCCAGAGGTTCTGGTGGACTAGGATGAAGAGAGAAATCGCTGAGTTCATTGCTAAATGTGACGTTTGTCGTCGCGTTAAGGCAGAGCGTCAAAGACCTGCTGGCACCCTTCAGCCTTTAGCTATTCCTGAATGGAAATGGGATAAAATTGGTATGGACTTCATCACCGGCTTTCCCAGGACCAAAAGAGGGAATAACGATATCCTCGTAGTCGTTGATCGTCTTTCCAAAGTGGCTCACTTCCTCCCTGTTCGAGAGAGTATCACTGCTAGTCAGCTTGCTGACTTATATATTTCTCGAATAGTGTCACTTCATGGTGTTCCACTAGAGATCAATTCAGACCGTGGCAGTCTTTTCACTTCTCACTTCTGGGAGAGTTTCCAAACTGCCATGGGAACCCATCTTTCCTTCAGTACCGCTTTCCACCCTCAGTCGAGTGGTCAGGTGGAACGGGTCAATCAAATTCTCGAAGACATGCTCCGAGCTTGCGTTATCTCATTCGGTATGGATTGGGAGAAATGTCTTCGTTTTGCCGAGTTTGCCTATAACAATAGCTACCAAACCAGCCTCAAGCAAGCTCCTTTTGAGGTTCTCTATGGACGAAGATGTCGAACACCTTTGAACTGGTCAGAAACCGGTGAAAGACAATTCTTTGGACCGGATATGATCCAGGAGGCAGAAGAGCAAGTTCGCATCATTCGTGAGAATTTGAAAACAGTCCAGTCTCGTCAGAAAAGTCAGTATGATCGTCATCATAAGGATATGACTTATGAAATTGGCGACCAAGCTTACCTTCGGGTTACTCCTTTGAAGGGTACCCATCGTTTCGGTATCAAGGGCAAGTTGGCTCCTCGTTACATTGGTCCTTTTCGCATTCTCGCTAAACGAGGAGAGGTTGCCTACCAGTTGGAACTACCCCCACATCTTTCTCGAGTTCATGATGTCTTCCACGTCTCTCAACTCAGGCGTTGCTTCTCGGATCCTATCCGCGGAGTGGACCATGAAACGCTTGATCTCCAAGATAACCTCACATACCGAGAGTACCCGGTTCGCATTCTTGATCAAGCAGAGCGTGTCACTCGACGTCAGAACATCAAGTTTCTCAAAGTTCAGTGGTCTCATCATTCCGAGAGAGAGGCTACTTGGGAGCGAGAAGATCGTCTTCGACTGGAGTACCCCGCTTTCTTTCCGTCGACCCCTGAATCTCGGGACGAGATTCTGTCAAGTGGGGGTGAGTTGTCACATCCCTAGTCTGGTATGACCTAGGCTAGCTAGCTATTTGTGCATCATATTTAAATTTCATTTAAATTTGAAATGAGGATTGGTGGAACCCTCAGAATCATTTTTTAAAATGACCCAAATAAAAATTTCTCCAAAAGGGTCCAAGAAAATGCTCATGTTGCCCTCTGAAAATATTGGACAGAGATAAAAATCAAAACAATATTTTTAGGAGCTCATGGACATTTATTTTGGCCATTTGGATTAATTCGATAAATATTTGCATTGGAAATATATTTCTATATATATGAAATATGGCCCAAAAATTATGCCATTTATAAAAGAGCTCTGGAATAATATATCCAGCTCCTGCAAAAATTGGCATAATAAAATTAAATGATTTAATATATTTATTAAATCAAACAAATGTCAGAAAAAAATAGAAAAACAGAAATAAAAGAAGGAGGGGCTTACCTGGGGCTTCCCCTGTGCAGCCCAGCCGCAGCAGGCCGGCCCAGCCAGGAGGTGGCCCAGCCCACCAGGCTCCCCCTCCTCTGTCGTCTTCCTTCCCGACAGGGGAACGGAGTGTGGCCGGCGCGCGCGCGCGCCACCGCGCCACGCCTCCTCCCTCCCTGTCTGCCTGTCCCTCCCTCGTCGCTCCGGATGGATCGCACGTCGCCACGCAGCCGCCCCGGTCCTTTTCCCCTCCCTCTCGCTCATCCCCTCCTCTGGCTCCCCTCACTCCCACCGAACGCGACCGCCGCCGCCGACGGGCATCATCGTAGCCACCGCCTCTCCCTCGCCTCCCCGACACACGCGGAAGCTCCGCTCCTCCGCCCTGAAGCTCCCCATCAAGCCGTGCCCCTCCGGATGCCCCGTGGAGCCGTCGCCGTCGCCAAATTCGACTCCGGCCGCCGTGGACCCTCGCCGGCGATTCGGGAGCTACCGGGCATCCCCGACCTCGCCCTCGCGCTCGCTAGTTCCGCGGTGAGCCCCCGCACCTAACCCCCTCCTCCTCGTGTCCGTTTGCCCCGTCTAGCTAGCTCGCCACCGCGCCCGTAAGCCCCTCGCCGCCGGCCATGGCGCCACGGTGGCACGAGCCCAAGCCGGTCCCTTCCGCGCGCGTCCCCGTGTTCCTGGTGACGCCAGGAGCCCGTAGGAACCCTCCGTCTCCACTGCCGTGCACCACAACGCCGCGGCCACCAGTTGCCGAACTCCGGCCGCCGCCCTGAGCTCTGCTCCGGCGAGCTCCGCCGCCCCCGCAGCCCTCCGTGTGCTCCCCTGGATGCGCGTGAGCGCGGGCTTCGCGTGGGTGGTCTCCGCCGCCCGAATGGTCGCCGGAACGGCGATCCCGAGCCCCTCCGCCGCGCTCGGCCTCGCCGGCGGCTAAACGCCGGCGGGATTGACCGGTCAACCGCGCTAACCCCCCCCCCTGAGGCTGACCAGTGGGCCCGACCGCCCCCCTAACCTTTTAATTAAACTAATTAACCCCTGTTTAACCCCCCTGTCACTGACGTGTGGGTCCCACACGTCAGATTTGACCTGGACAGCCGCGTTGACCACCGACGTCGTGCTGACGTCATGCTGACGCAATTATTTATTTTCTGGAATTAAAATAATTCAGAAAATCCAGAAAATGATTTAAACTTCAAAAATTCATAACAATTCAACCGTAGCTCAGATTAAAATAATTTATATATGAAAAATTATCAGAAAAATGCAACCTTTCCATCTGTACTAGTTTCATGCATGAAAAACCAACCTATACATGCTGAATATGGGAAAACACATTATGGCATATATAAGAGACCTAATTTAGAAATGCATTTGAACCTTTGGTTCAAATGGACTTCAAACCAAATGTTTACTAGTTGCATTAGCTCAACCGCATCACATCTACATGCCATGTTCATGCATCATATTGTTGCATATGATTGTGTATTGATTGCCGGCACTGTTCCTTCTCGATAGGTCCTGCTCCGGAGACGTTCCAGAGTACCTGTCTGTGAAGCAGTGCCTCCCTTGTTGATTTACCAGGCAAGCAAAACCCCCTTGTTCATTTCGATAAAACCCTACTCTCTCGCTCCTGCTCTCAGTTATTGCATTAGGACAACAACGATTCATCTGCTACTTTGTGCTGCGGTAGTTGAACCCATTCCTCTGCATGACCTGTCATTGCCACAGTAAATAG
>NC_057803.1:180290946-180334399 GCF_018294505.1 Triticum aestivum | reverse complement strand
GAAGCCACTGATGTGTTCCTACCATGCTATGCCTGCTATTGCTTAGAGTTGTGTCAGGTCTGATTCATTGGGAATGAATTGGAGTGTTACGATATGTTCTGATGCTGAGAGTGAAGTGTGTGAACACGATTTGGTAAAGGTAGCGGTGAGAGGCCATGTAGGAGTACATGGTGGGTTGTCTCGCTGGAACCGTCCTTAAGCCCTGAGTTCTATGTATGTTGTCCAATGACTCGATACTACCACACATTGGGATCCTTAATTGACTCTCTCGGCTTATTAACCAACTTGATCTCTGTCCAGGAGTCGCAACTAGTTTCTGGTGTTTGTAGGTAGTGCTATTTTTCTACCAAGTGGCACCCGGCAGGGTGGGCTTGGGACAGACTAGGCACACGTGGCCCGGTGTACCGAGTGGCACCCGGTTGGTGGGCTCGGGAACCCTGTACACATCGTTTGGGGCCGTGAGCGACACCCCGGCCGGATCTCCTTGCGGATGGAACCCGAATAGGCGATAAACCTGGACTAGAGTCTTGTGTGGTTAGTCAGGTCGTGGCCGACACCCTCGCCAGGCTTCCGCTTGAAGGTTGCCGAGATACATGACGTGTACATGGCGGTAAGTGGCGAGAGCGTGTGTGAAGAAGTACACCCCTGCAGGGTTAACATGATCTATTCGAATAGCCGGGTCCGCGGTTATGGACTTCTTGGATGCTTACATGGTACATAGACAACTTGAAGTGGATACTATAAAATGCTCAAGACAAGTGTGAGTGCTATGGATGGCCTTCTCGTAGGGAGACGGGGATGAATCCATAGTAGTGTATTGTGTGGTGATTAGTGGACTCGTGTACGTTGTTTCACCTCCAGAGTTTCTGGTAGTCGTAGATTAGGATAGCCACAGAGTCAAAGCTGGCTTGCTGCAACTAAACCCCACATTACCCTCTTGATACAAATGCATGTATGATAGGATCTGATGTAAGTCTTGCTGAGTACCTTTGTACTCATGTTGCTTTATTTATGTTTTTGCAGCGGAGATTTCGGTCTTACTAGGGTTCTCTTGGACTTCGACTAGTAGCTAGTACCTCAGCTACGATCTTGATCGGATGTTGTAGATAGTCAGGCTCTTCAGCCTTTTTCATTTATAGATGTCTGTACCCAGACATGTAATGCTTCCGCTTGTTGCTTGTATGCTCTGTATGACGGGTCTTGTGACCCCTGTTTGCAATAATTGCTATGATGGCTCTTCCGAGCCTTTATCTATATAATTGTTGAGTTATGCTGTGATGCCATGTTGTACAGCACATACTTGCATGTTATGCGTACGTGTAATGTGTAGTGCTATGTGTGGGATCTGACTATCTAGTGGTTTATCTTTAGTAGCCTCTCTTACCGGGAAATGTCTCCTAGTGTTACCGCTGAGCCATGGTAGCTTGCTACTGCTCTGGAACACTTAGGCTGGCCGGCATGTGTCCTTCTTCGTTCCTGTGTCTGTCCCTTCGGGGAAATGTCACGCTTTGAGTACCGGAGTCCTGTTAGCCCGCTACAGCCCGGTTTACCGGAGTCCTGCTAGCCCAGTGCTACAGCCCGGACCCACTTGCTGATGACCGACACGTTCGAAGCTGGGTCATGGATGCCTGTCCCTGTAAGTCTGTGCCACTTTGGGTTTACGACTAGTCATGTCAGCCCGGGCTCCTTATCATATGGATGCTAGCGACACTATCATATACGTGAGCCAAAAGGCGCAAACGGTCCCGGGAAAAGGTAAGACGACACCCGTGGGGATACCGTGCGTGAGGCCGCAAAGTGATATGAGGTGTTACCGGCTGGATCGATGTGACATCGAGTCGGGGTCCTGACACTACTGTCCTACAAACCTCTGCACTTGGAGGCCCAACAACGTCTACAAGAAGAAGGTTGTGTAGTAGACATCAAGCTCTTTTCTGGCGCCGCTGCCGGGGAGGTTAGCGCTTGAAGGTATATCTTTAGATCTTGCAATCGAATCTTTTAGTTTCTTGTTTTATCACTAGTTTAGTTTATAAAAGAAAACTACAAAAAATGGAATTGAGGATACCCCATATGCTTCATCTTTTTAATATATTTCATGAAAATAAGGATTCCGATAATTGTGCTCAAGTGCTATAACAAGAATGCATTAGAATGTTTGGCACTAAATATTTGAATGATGAGCATGATTGCAATGTTGTTAGTGTGAATTCCTTGAATATCCATGGTACTAATGATGATTGCACTAGTCATGATGAAAATGTCTCTTATAATCATGTCAGTTTTTGTGGAGTGCATAGAGTTTTCAAGTACAAACCAAATAAGGAAGATAGATGTTGCAAGAGGCATAAGTATTTAGAAACTAAATGGTTGCAAGAAAGGCTAGATGCTTGTGCTGAAGATTTAAAATTTGTTTGCCATCCTTGTGAACTATGCAATGAACGTGGTCATTTAAATATCCAATGCAAATTGTTTGATGATCGAATCGTGTCCAAAAATTGTGATGACTTGATTTCCCTTGCACATCATAATGAACTTAGTTTGCTTCTGGGTTATGAAGAAATGATACGTATAACTAAGAATATTCCAGAATTTTCCCTTGATAATGTTCTTGATTTTGATGTAGAGGAAATATATATGTATTGTGCGGTGAATTGCATTGAAAATCCTTATATTGCCAATTACATAAAGACAAGAAAACAAATAGAAGATGAAGAGAATACTAATGAAAGGGAAGAGATTTCCTAAAATCCTCCTATTATTTCTTATGATGAATCATGTAACGAGGAGGAGCCTTCTATTCAACCAATCTCATTAATAAGGAGCTCCAAAAAGAGGATTAAACCCACACTTAATGTGAAGAAGAAAAACAAAAGACGTAGAAGCGAAGGTAAAAAAGGTATCCCTCCCAAATGATGTTGCTCCTATTACTCATTGTGATGATGATAATTGCTATGCTATTGGTGCTATCCATACTATTAATAATGAGTGATTATGCTTATGATGTGAAAAGGCCCAAGCTTGGGGATGCTATGTTTGATGAGAATGACATGTTTGAGAATGTATTTGCTGCAATTAATGTTTGTCCCAAGCTTGGGGATGCTATGTTTAATGAAGATGATATTTTTAACCTCCCAAGTTTTGATATGCAAATTTATTATGATGATAGCATGCCTCCTATTTATGATGATTATACTGATGAATGTGGGTTTGGAAGAGTGTCAACTTTAGGAAGTAATGATCCCAATATTTTGGAGGGTGTTGAATCTTATTGTGACAATTATGAAAGTGGATTTGGAGAGGTCATGACTTTATTTAGTAATGATTCCACTATCTTGGAAGAGGTTTCAATCGATTATGATGAGAACAAAGTTGCTACTTATGATAATTATTATGATAATACTTATGCTATAAAAAGTAGTGACGATTATATTTATAAAACTTTTCATGATTATGATTACCCTTTTTCTTAACATTACTCTTTTAATTTGGAAACAATTTATAGTATTCGAGTTTCTTATGATACTCTCACTATTCCGAATGAGAAGAATTTTGCTTATGTGGAGAGTAGTAAATTCTCTATGCTTGTAGATCATGAAAATAATGATTTATGTGATGGTTATATTTTTGAATTCATTCATGATGCTACTGAAAATTATTATGAGGGAGGAACATATGCTTGTAGGAATTGCAATAATATCAAGTTTCCTCTCTATGTGTTGAAAATCTTGAAGATGTGCTTGTTTTACCTTCCTATGCAAGTTGATTATTGTTCCCATAAGTTGTTTGTTCACAAAATCCCTATGCATAGGAAGTCGGTTAGACTTAAATGTTCTAGTCATATTCTTCATGATGCTCTCTTTATCTTTCAATTCTTATCTTTTATTTGAGCATCATTGAAATCATCATGCCTGACTAGGGGTGTTAAACGATAGCGCTTGTTGAGAGGCAACCCAACTTCTTTTTTGTTATTTGCTTTTTGCTCCTGTTTAGTAATAAATAATTCATCTATCCTATGTTTAGATGTGGTTTTATGTTTTAATTAGTGTTTGTGCCAAGTAGAACCTTTGGGAAGACTTGGGGAAAGTCTTTGCAATCTTGCTGTAAAAAACAGAAACTATAGCGCTCACAAGATTTGCTGCCATTTTTTACTGGAGAGTGAGATTAGGTTGATTCTTTTTGCATATGATTAATATACAAATTCCTCACGCCCAGAAATTTATTTTAGAATTTTTGGGGTTACAGAAGTATTAGAAACCTACAGATTACTCCAGACTGTTCTGTTTTTGACAGATTCTGTTTTTCGTGTGTTGTTTGCTTATTTTGATGAATCTATGGCTAGTATCGGAGGTTATGAACCATAGAGAAGTTGGAATACAGTAGGTTTAAAACCAAAATAAATAAAGAATTAGTTCATTATAGTACCTTAAGTGGTGGTTTGTTTTCTTATACTAACGGAGCTTACAAGTTATCTGTTAAGTTTTGTGTTGTGAAGTTTTCAAGTTTTGGGTAAAGATTCGATGGACTATGGAATAAGGAGTGGCAAGAGCCTAAGCTTGGGGATTGAGGGAGTCCTGGATTAGGGGGTCTCCGGACAGCTGGACTATATCCTTTGGACGAAATATTGGACTATGAAGATACAAGATTGAAGACTTCGTCTCGTGTCCGGATGGGACTCTACTTGGCGTGGAAGGCAAGCTAGGCAATACAGATATGTATATCTCCTCCTTTGTAACCGACCTTGTGTAACCCTAGCCCCCTCCGGTGTCTATATAAACTGGAGGGTTTTAGTCCGTAGGACAACATACAATCATACCATAGGCTAGCCTCTAGGGTTTAGCCTCCCGATCTCGTGGTAGATCAACTCTTGTAATACTCATATCATCAAGAATAAATCAAGCAGGACGTAGGGTTTTACCTCCATCAAGAGGGCCTGAACTTGGGTAAAACATCGTGTCCCCTGCCTCCTGTTACCAACCGCCTTAGACGCACAGTTCGGGACCCCCTACCCGAGATCCGCCGGTTTTGACACCGACATTGGTGCTTTCATTGAGAGTTCCTCTGTGTCGTCGCCAATAGGCTTGATGGCTCCTACGATCATCGGTAGCGATGCAGTCCAGGGTGAGACTTTTCTCCCCGGACAGATCTTTGTGTTCGGCGGCTTCGCACTGCGGGCCAACTCGCTTGGCCATCTAGAGCAGATCGAAAGTTACGCCCCTGGCCACCAGGTCAGGTTTGGAACCTTAAACTACACGGCCGATATCCACGGAGACTTGATCTTCGACGGATTTTAGCCCCTGCCTTGTGCGCCGCGCAGTCACTATGAGTATGATTTAGCTCTACCAATGGACAATGTTCGAGAAATCACACCGGCAGCCGCTCCGACTCTCAATTCGGAGCCGGTTTCGCCATCCGTGGATGGGTGGAAAGACCCCGCCACGGAGGTCGTATCCTCTGCGGCGATTGAGCCGAATATCAACCTTACCCTTCACGAGAGCCATGTTGCCAAACTACCGGATCCTTCTCCGGCCATGGACTCCGAACCGCCTGTGCCCATTCCTATCGAATCCGACTGGGCACCGATCATGGAGTTTACCTCCGCGGATATTTTTCTGCACTCGCCCTTCGGCGACATACTGAACTCATTAAGGTCTCTCTCCTTGTCAGGAGAGTCCTGGCCGAACTACGTCCGGCAGGATTGGGATGTGGATGACGAAGAAATTCGCCGCCCACGCACCACCCACTTAGTAGCCACTGTCGATGACTCAACCGACATGCTCGACTTCGACTCTGAAGACATCGATGGTATGGACGACGATGCGGGAGGCGAAGAGGAACCACTGCCCACAGGGCACTGGATGCCCACTTCATCACATGACGTATACATGGTGGACACACCCAAAGAAAATAACGACGAGGAATGGAAGGATGCAGCGAAGGGTGGTTCCCTTGGGCAGCAGTCAAAGTGGCGGCGTAAACGCCGCTCCAAATCCCGCCTCGGCAGAAATAACGATCACATAGACCCAGCGTTAGAGCAGGGTGAACCATTGCCCGACCACGGCAACACGGAAAATCAAGCCGAACAACCCAACCCCGTCGAAGATAACAGTCCGGACGACATCACATCGGACAGGCGCCAGGAGCAACATAATGCCCACCAAAGGCTTGTTGCCACGGCGAGGAGTCTGAAGAAACAGAAGCAAAGGCTCAAGGTTGCACAACACACACTCAAAATCAAATGGAGTGAAGTACTCAACACTGTAGCGAAATACGGTAGTAATCGCCACACCAAGAGCTATCCGAAGCGAAAGTTGCTACCTGGATTTGATGAGGAGGCCTTAGATCCTCAACAATTAAAAAATAAAACGGCCATCCAGTTGGATAGACGACCTCATAGCCAACATAAAGCGGCAATCGACACCGCACATAAACCAGTACGCGATCCGCGTAAGGGCTCGCATCAAAAGGACGGCGCAATCAGATCCATCTATGGGCCACGAAGGCGTGCTCCAACATACAATGCAACACAACAAACATCCGGATACCACGGTCCACCCAAATACAGGGGTGCCGCACACCCTCTATGTTTCACCGACAAGCTGCTGGATCATGAATTTCCAGAGGGATTCAAACCCGTAAACATAGAGGCATACGACGGAACAACAGACCCTGCGGTCTGGATTGAGGACTACATCCTCCATATCCATATGGCTCGAGGAGATGATCTCCACGCCATTAAGTACTTACCCCTCAAGCTCAAAGGGCCAGCTCAGCACTGGCTTAAAAGCCTCCACGAAAACTCCATCGGAAGCTGGGAAGAGCTCGAAGACGCCTTTCGGGCAAATTTTCAAGGGACATATGTCCAACCACCGGATGTACACGATTTAAGTCATATAACTCAACAGCCCGGTGAGTCCGCCCGAAAACTTTGGAACAGGTTCCTCACTAAAAAGAACCAAATAGTTGACTGTCCGGACGCCGAAGCCTTAGCATCCTTCAAGCATAGCGTTCGAGACGAATGGCTTGCCAGACACCTCGGTCAAGAAAAGCCGAGAACAATGGCAGCATTAACAAGCCTCATGACCCGTTTTTGCGCGGGCGAGGACAGATGGTTAGCCCGATGCAGCACCAGCGACCCAAGTACATCTGAAGTCAGGGATGGAAACGGGAAATCATGATGCAGCAAGAATAAGCGCCGGAATAAAGAAGACAGCCCGAAGAGCACGGCGGTAAATGCCGGATTTAGAAGCTCTCGGCCAGGGCAGCAGAAGCCGCCCTCCAAAGGCAATAGAGACGAATTGTCCAGCCCAAACAAAATTTTGTACCAAATATGTCAGATCCATAGCACCCCTGATAAACCTACAAATCATACCCACAGAGAATGTTGGGTCTTCAAACAGTCCGGCAAGCTCAATGCTGAACACAAGGGGCAGGATACACCAAGTGAAGACGAGGACGAGCCTCGCAAGAAAAACACAAGGGAACAGAAGAAATTCCCACCAGAAGTCAAAACAGTCAACGTGTTACACGTGATAAAAGGGAGAGACAAAGCGGCACCTTTAGAGTAACATGCCCCAGGGCCTATCACCGCGGAGCTCCGCCACTGGTCGTCCCAACCGATCACCTTCGACCATTGGGATTACTCAGCAAATATCCGGCGTGCAGGATGGGCTACCTTGGTATTAGATCCAATAATTGACGGATACCACTTCACCCGAGTCCTGATGGACGGCGACATCAGTTTAAATCTGATATATCAGGACACAGTCCACAAAACGGGGATAGACCCAACAAAAATTTGCCGCAGCAATGCTACCTTTAAAGGAGTGACGCCAGGCCCGGAGGCTCACTGCAGGGGCTCCCTGCTACTAGAGGTTATATTCGGCTTACCCGATAACTTCCGCAGCGAAAATTTAACTTTCCACGTCGCTCCGTTCCAAAGTGGCTATCAAGCACTACTCGGACAGGAAGCTTTCGCTCGCTTTAACGCAATACCACATTACGCTTCCCTCCCGCTCAAGATGCCCGGTCCACGCAGCATCATTACAGTAAATGGAAATATTGAGCGCTCCTTGCACGCCGAAGACGGTGCGGCCACCTTGGCCGCCGCAAACTAAACGGCCTCACCAACTCAAGCATTTGACAGGTCGTAAAGACCACGGACACGGCTAGACGAGTCCGGCTCAGTTATATGTAATTAATACAGGTTTGATGGATATACCCCTATTACAATACAAGGGGCTCAACGCGCGTGCAACAGTAGCAATAAGGCTCACCTTTACTCATTTTCAACTATATATTGTTTATCTACCATAACTTAACTTTTGCACGGCAACTTTTCAATCAAGTTCCTCTCTTTTTCAGATGACCATCGTGCTACACCCGTCCAGGATACGGCACAACGGAGACACACACACAGACGTGCAGTAGGGACCCGTTCCAAGGATTCTTTGTAGATTAAGACCCTGCGTAAACCTTTTTTACTGTCTCTTGTTGATTTACATCCCTCGGATTCTCAGTACAACCGAGAAGGATGCTGACGTCTTGGCATGTGGCCATGCTAGAATAATGCACGTACCTGGACACCAGGGGCTTATTATAAAGGGTACTTGTCGGTGTCAAAACCGGCGGATCTCGGGTAGGGGGTCCCGAACTATGCGTCTAGGCCGGATGGTAACAGGAGGCAAGGGACACGAAGTTTTACCCAGGTTCGGGCCCTCTTGATGGAGGAACCCTACGTCCTGCTTGATTAATATTGATGATATGGGTAGTACAAGAGTAGATCTACCATGAGATCAGAGAGGCTAAACCCTAGAAGCTAGCCTATGGTATGATTTTATGTTGTGATTGTTGTCCTACGGACTAAAACCCTTCGGTTTATATAGACACCGGAGAGGGTTAGGGTTACACAAGGTTGGTTACAAAGGAGGAGATATCCATATTGTGTTTCCTAGCTTGCCTTCCACACCAAGTAGAGTCTCATCCGGACACGAGACGAAGTCTTCAATCTTGTATCTTCATAGTATAACAGTCCGGCCAATGGAGATAGTCCGGCAGTCCGGAGACCCCCTAATCCAGGACTCCCTCAGTAGCCCCTGAACCAGGCTTCAATGACGATGAGTCCGGCGCGCAGTATTGTCTTCGGCAGTGCAAGGCGGGTTCCTTCTCCGAATACATCACAGAAGAATTTGGATACGAGGATAGTGTCCGACCCTGCAAAATAAGTTCCACATTCCACCGTAGAGAGAATAATATTTTCGCAAATCTAATTTGCTGACTTGTTTTGGCAACACGACGTTATGTCATGGCCCGGTGATTATTCGAACCGTTTCTTTTAACCAGCCCCACACATAACGCGAGGCAGTTTTTCGACACGTCTTGTCGAAGCAGAGATCGTGTCCCCTTATTACGGGATTCTCATCAATACGCGCGTGGGTAACCAACCGCGCCATCAATTGCGGCGCTTGGGGGATAAGCGAGTTTTACCAGGCGAGTGGGGACGCTTAGTTTCATCCGCCCATATAAAGGGACAAGGATTCACCTTTCTATCCACGCCTTCTTCCTCCTCTGCTCATCCGTTTTCGCACACTCGAGCTCCAGCGCCCAAGTCCGCACTTCCACCCCAACCTTCTCCAACCATGTCCGGAGCGGGAGGCAAGTGGATGGTATCCTCCGTCATGGAGGGAGACATCAAGAAACTGAGGAGAGCCGGATACCTGCCCGACGACATCACGCACCGGCTCCCAGATGAGGGGCGGCTCATCCCCACCCCCAGGCCCCATGAGAGGGTAGTATTCCTCATCCATTTCCTCCATGGACTGGGTTTCCCTCTCCATCCATCCGTCCGGGGGCTCATGTTCTATTACGGTCTGGATTTCCACGATCTGGCCCCGAACTTCGTCCTCAACATCTTGGCGTTCATCGTCGTGTGCGAGGCCTTCCTCCGCATCAAGCCCCACTTCGGCTTATGGCTGAAGACCTTCAATGTCAAGCCGAAGGTGGTGGATGGCCGCCAGGCGGAGTGCGGAGGCGCCATGGTGGGCAAGATGCCCAACATAACATGGCTCGAGGGCTCCTTTATGGAAACCATAAAGGGGTGGCAATTGGGGTGGTTCTATATCACCGAGCCGCGCGATCCCGCATGGGTAGCGACCCTCGAGTTCCGATCTGGCTTCCCCATGCGGCTCACCTCCTGGAAAGAGAAGGGCCTATCCTGGGGTAATTCGAAAGAGCTGACCGGACTCCAAACATGTATTCAAAACATGGTGGACAAGAAGCTCAAGCTTGTCAACATAGTCCAGGTTATGCTCATCCACCGGATACTCCCGTGCCAACAACGGGGGGTCACCTTGTGGGAGTTCAATCCAGTGCAGCACCGAACTCTAAACAGGCTCTTCGACACGACTCATGAAGACACCTGGTGGGTGCTGTTCAAAACTGCCGAGGTCCCTCCCCCTATTACTAAGGATCGCGGATTCAGCGTGAAGCGCCAAGCCAGTGTGGTAAGCTGCTTTGCCTTTCACAGGATATTCATTTTTATATAGATTGACTCTATGCGGGATCTAAACTCCCGTACCTTTGACAGGACTGGCAGAAGATGGCCGGACAGATCGACTGTCCGGCTCCTTTGCCCGAAGGCCCTGCAAACGCTCTTCCAGCGAAGATGTTGACTCCGGCCCCTTATAAGGTGCCGGAGAATACCAAGAAGACCAAGGGAGCTCGAAAGAGTTCCCGACGCCAGGCGTCATCGGACTCATCGTCCGATGACTCTGCGGCACACTCTTCCCCTGAAGACGAGGAAGAAGAAGAAGATGCTCCCCCACCGACTGGGGGAGATAGAAAAAGGAAGGCCAGCCCAACTGGGGGGCGAAGGGTCCAAGAAGGGAAGGACTCTCCTTCCGGACAGCTCCACCGCCACCGACGAAGGCGAAGACGAGTGGTTGCCCAGGGCCAAGCCCCCAGGGAGGTCGTAAGTATTCGGATACCAAAGTAACCCATAGGATTCCTTTGTGGCACTGCTTTCCCTAAACGCTGAACATAATTATGCAGGCCGCCACGAGCCAATATCGAGGTATCCTCGGACGGCTCCCTAGGCTCGTCGGACATGGATAGAGATCCAGTCCCGACCGCCACCTCCCCTCATCCTGCCGACGACGCCAAAGTGTTGTCTCAAGAGCCACCGGATCGAGGGGAGACAGTCCCGGAGGCGCTTCAAGGCGACCTTCCGGACTCCGGGAGCCAAGGGGACGGGGCCCCCAAGAGCTCCGAGTTTGGCCCTCAGCCGAACACCGCGTCGGACCCTCCAGCGGTTCCGGGCTCGGGCAGGCGGCCTCCTTCTAAGAGGGGCAAAACGCCTATGCCGGTGACCTCTGTCCATCCAGAGGCGCCGGACAACCTGCTGGAAGCGCTTCGCAGCGCTTCCATCGACGAGGAGCACCGCACCATCATGAGTGTGGTGATCCAGAACGTTCAGTCCTCCAAGCGCGGATTGACAGAAGCCTGTGCCAGCCTTCTAACAGTCTTCGAGGTAAGTGTTTCAAAATGTAGTAGAAGTATTACCGCATAGACAGTAGCCCCTGATGCTTTGTTCGGTGTTCACAATGAAAAGCCGAACAGAGGATCAAATAATATTGCAGGAGTCTAATATAAGTATGTCAATATGCATATGCAGGCTTCTCTGCTGGCGTCCGCCGCACTAACTGTGGAGGTCGCCGTACTGAAGCAGGACCTCTACGGGTCCAAGAAAGAGCTCGGCCTTGCCAAGAGGCAGCTCAAGGAGAACGAGGGTAAGTAATACCTCGTTTATAGATATGTATATATAAAAAAGGACGCGATTGCAAAAATGGCAGGATCATTGTATGTTTGCCAGGGGCAACGGCCGAGGTGGCGACCCTAAAGCAAGCGCTGACTAGGGCCAAAGATACAGCGGCCAAGGAGTGCACCGAGCGAGAGAAGCAGGAGGCTCGGGTGGGCGAGGTGCAGCAAGAGCTCCAGGCTCTTGTGGCGAAGAACGAGGCGTTGGAGCTTGACTCCAAGACGCGGGAGTCTGAGCTTGCCACAGCCCTCGAGAGTGTGAAAAGTGCCAAGGCCGAGGCCCAAAAGGCCCTCCAAGAGATCGACGCGATGAAGAAGATAGCGGCGGGTAAGGCTTTCTATATGCAAAGCAAGCATGTAAAAGTAAATTACCGATTACTTACTCGGATCTGGAGCTCCTCAGGAGCATTCGCAGATTTGCCCCGCAGTGTGTCTGATGCCGCACAATTTTACCAGGCCGAGGACGGAAGCTCGACGGAGAAGCTGTTCTGGTCTCAGTATGCTGAGGCCGAACATCCTGTGTCGATGAGCGACCAGCTGAAGCAGATGGTCGAGCTACATAAGGCGGCCGATCAGGCCATGAGGGGCTTTGTAGTCCGGTTGTGGCCTGGCGACGCCCTTCCGAACAGCTTCTTCGGCCTGGTGAGGCGGCTTGTGGATGCCTGCTCATGGCTGGAGGTCGTCAAGTGATCCGTCTGCATTGAAGGTGCACGCCGGGCTTTCGCCCGTGTGAAAATGCAGTGGGTCAAGCTAAACGTCGTGAAGCTGATCAAGGAGGGGCCGCCGGAGGGCAAGGAGCACCGCCACCCCAAGATGTACTACGAGGGTGTTCTGCTGGGTGCCCATCTTATCGCGGATGAGTGCTCGAAAGATGTAATATTTGAATGAGACTTGCTCGTTTTATCCTGTATGTATGAAAACTTGTTTCATATGCGCTATGCAACGCTTGTTTGAATTTAAAATATTACCTTCTGTTTGGCTGTTTATCCAATATGAGAGATGGCTAGTTCTCGGCTTCTACCCCCATGCCACGAGTGCTAGGGTGTTCGGGATAAACCTGAGCACTCTTGTTCCCATGTTTGGGTCCTTCGAGGGAGGTGCTTAGCACAACGAACAAGGCAACTAGACTAATAATGCTTTATCACTCCCACTTAGCCATAGAAATCTATAATTTTAAATTTCGGCGAAGCCCCTGGTATTCGGAAGGCTGAATTTGGGGCGCGATACATGCCTGTAAGCCGGACAGAGCCGACCCCTCGCCCTAAGCTGCATAAGTCTTTAGGGACTCGAAAAACCTCGCCGAACAGCGACCAGTCTCTCGCCTTATCATGACAGTCAGTTTTAGCTTTCTCTACTGAGGTGCTCAGCCCGACAGAACCGGGGCACAATCGCAGTAGTTCTCCTAGCGCTACCTTAGCCGATAGAGTGGAACGTAAGGTACCAAAACATAGGAGCCGGGCAAACCCAACATTTGACCAAAGACATGATTCGGAGCTGATGCATATAATGCTATAAGTTCGGGGTGCCGCACTTGTGAAAGTGTTCGGACTTTTCACGCCGCATTGTGGGGTACGTAAGCCCCTGGTGTATTGGCCGTAGCAGAGTGTACGCTTGCAAGGCGTCATTAATGAACACATAGATATATATAACAAGAATGCAAAAATAATCGTAATGTCATGCATTGTTTATTGAAAAATTGCGTTAAAGCGGAGTGATACAGATAGTGCGATAAGCAAAGAGTAGGACTATGTACCTTCCAAGGGCAAGCTGAGGAATGATATGAAATCGAATATTTCACTCGTTACTGTAATCAACCTGGGAATTCCGTGGTATAACGTAGCTGTCTACCTCCTTGGTTGCTGCCTCATGTGTTCAGCAATAGAGCTGCCGGACAGTGTTTCCAAAGATTAAGGTCCTGAAAGAAAAGGAAAAATAACCAAACGGGAAGCCCCGAGTGCGGTTTAGGCCGCGTTTTGGGGCGTGTTGCAGTTGTGCCCCCCTCCCCACCTATGCCCATGGTATTTTTAATGCATAATTATGTACGCACGGCACGAATATCGCCGTTGGGATGGGATTGGGATGGCCGCCGTATTGCTACGTGAGCTCGGATCGTGCCAGGCGGTCTATTTGCCGATTCCCCGAGCGCGCTTGAAGGTGTCCAGGCTTTGAAACACCGAACTGGTAGATTGCCTTGAGAGGCTGCTTTGCGCTTCTGCTGCGACGGCCGCGGTGTGCTCCTCTGTTCGAAGAGAGCGCTCTGTGTTTCCATTGACCGTAATAACTCTGCGAGGTCCTGGCATCTTGAGCTTGAGGTATGCATAATGCGGTACCGCATTGAATCTAGCAAATGCGGTTCGCCCGAGCAGCGCATGATAACCAGTGCGGAACGGGACTATATCGAAGATTAACTCTTCGCTTCGGAAGTTATCCAGGGATCCAAAGACCACTTCCAGTGTAATTGAGCCTGTGCAATGGGCCTCTATGCCTGGAATGACGCCCTTAAAGGTCATTTTTGTGGGTTTGATCCTTGAGGGGTCTATACCCATTTTGCGCACTGTGTCCTGATAAAGCAGGTTCAGGCTGCTGCCGCCGTCCATAAGGACTCGAGTGAGGTGAAATCCGTCGATGATTGGGTCTAGGACCAGTGCGGTGCATCCGCCATGACGGATACTAGTGGGGTGGTCCCTGCGATCGAAGGTGATCGGACAGGAGGACCAAGGGTTGAACTTTGGGGCGACTGGCTCCAACGCATATACGTCCCTGAGCGCACGCTTCTGCTCCCTCTTGGGGATGTGGGTTGCGTATATCATGTTCACCGTCTGCACTTGCGGGGGAAACCTCTTTTGTCCTCCAGTGTGCGGCTGTCGGGGTTCCTTCTCATCATCGCTATGCGGCCCCTTGTCCTTGTTTTCGGCAATTAACTTGCCGGCCTGCTTGAACACCCAACAATCCCTGTTGGTGTGATTGGCTGGCTTGTCTGGGGTGCCGTGTATTTGACACGAGCGATCGAGTATATGGTCCAAGCTGGATGGACCTGGCGTACTTTGTTTGAATGGCTTTTTCCGCTGACCGGGTTTAGAGCCTTTGAATCCGGCATTAACTGCCGTATCCTTAGTATTTTCACTGTTAATGCGGCACTTATGCTTGTTGCGACGTGACCTGCTATTGCTGTCCTTGGTATCTGAGGTACCATGGTTTTTTGATATGTTATTACTGCGAGCCAGCCAGCTGTCTTCTCCCACACAAAAGCGGGTCATGAGCGTCGTGAGGGCTGCCATAGATTTCGGCTTTTCCTGACCAAGGTGCCGGGCTAGCCACTCGTCTCGGATATTGTGCTTGAAAGCTGCTAAGGCCTCCGCATTCGGACAGTCGATGATTTGACTTTTCTTTGTAAGGAATCGAATCCAGAATTGCCTGGCCGATTCTTATGGCTACTGAATTATGTGGCTCAAGTCATCGGCGTCTGGTGGTCGCACATAAGTGCCCTGAAAGTTGTCGAGGAATGCGGCTTCCAGATCTTCCCAATAGCTAATGGAGTCCGCTGGCAAGCTATTAAGCCAATGCCGCGCTGGTCCTTTGAGCTTTACTGGGAGGTATTTGATGGCGTGTAAGTCATCGCCGCGGGCCATGTGGATGTGGAGGAGGAAGTCCTCAATCCATACCGCGGGATCTGTTGTGCCGTCATATGATTCAATATTTACAGGTTTGAAACCTTCTGGGAATTGATGTTCCATTACTTCGTCTGTGAAGCATAAGGGGTGTGTGGCGCCTCTGTATTGGGCTATATCGCGACGCAGCTCGAAGGGTCTTGCCCGTTGTGTTCGGCCCGGCCGGATTTGCTTTTACTGTATCCGGCGTGACGTTTATCATCTCGCAGAGTGGTGCGCCCTCGTGATCCGTAGATCGATCTTGAATGCTTTGCCTTGTCCTCCAATATGTCTCTCAGGTCTGGCGTATCTCCCCATGCCTTTTTATTTTGAATGGCGTTGGGGTGGAGGCTGAGCTTTTGGCTGGAATGCCTCTCTATCGCGGCCACGAGGTGGCCGATCAGCCGTATCATACGCTTCTACCTCCAGTCGGGGTAGTAACCTGCGCCTTGGGTAACTCTTGGAGGGGCGCTCGAGCTTATATTCCTCGGCTGTGAGGACTTCAGTCCATTTGTCAGCTAGCAGGTTTTGATCAGCTTGAAGTTGTTGTTGCTTTTTCTTTAGGCTATTTGTCGTGGCCATAAGCCGGTGCTTGAAGCGCTCTTGTTCG
Source organism: Triticum aestivum (assembly GCF_018294505.1). Lineage (NCBI taxonomy): Eukaryota > Viridiplantae > Streptophyta > Magnoliopsida > Poales > Poaceae > Triticum > Triticum aestivum. The sequence goes on along the minus strand of NC_057803.1, from coordinate 180,318,331 downwards.
ACAGGATCCTCTGGGATGGCAAACTCATCGTCGCCGAGGCTTGCCTCGTCTTCGGAGGGGGGCATGTGATTGTCATCCTCCTCCTCTCCGTCAGCCGTTCTCTCAGGAGAGCTGGCTCCTTCATCCTCCTGCTCTAAATCTTGCTGGAGGGGATTGTTGTTATCTTCAGTGCTATCTGGAGTGTTATTATCTCCTGTGCCGGTATCACCACTTTTGCTTTGGCGGGACTTAGAGCGGCGCCACTGACATTAGCGCTTGGGTTGCTTCTTGGAGGGGTCATCCTCCGCTATCTTGGGTGAGTGCTGAAAGATATCCGCGGCGGTGAATTCCATGATCGGCGCCCAATCAAATTCGATTGGCAGGGGCGCGGATGGTTCGGAGTCCGGGAAAGAGTCCGGCACCTTGGAGTCATGGGTTGCGTAGAGGATTATGCTGGTGTTTGGCTCGATCACCGTCGAGACTGCAGCCCCTGAGGCGGTGTCTAGCCACCCGTCCTCGATTGGTGCAGTTTTTTCCGAGCTAAGGGTCGGAGCTGATGCGGGCGCGGCCTCTGGGGTACTGTTCGGCAGCAGAGCTAGGTCATACCCATCGCGACAGTGCGGCACGCCCGGCTGTGGCTCGAATCCGTTGAAGATCAAGTCTCCACAGATGTCGGCCGTCAAACTTCCAAATCTGACCTGACGGCCAGGGGCGTAGCTTTCGATCTGCTCCAGATGGCCAAGCGAATTAGCCCGCAGTGCAAAGCCGTCGAATATGAAGATCTGCCCGGGGAGAAAAGTCTCACCCTGGACCGCATCGCTATCGATGATAGTAGGAGCCATCAAGCCTAACGACGACGACACAGAGGAACTCTCAATGAAAGCACCAATGTCGGTGTCGAAACCGGTGGATCTCGGGTAGGGGGTCCCGAACTATGCGTCTAGGCCGGATGGTAACAGTTGGCAAGGGACACGAAGTTTTACCTAGGTTCGGGCCCTCTTGATGGAGGTAAAACCCTACGTCCTGTTTGATTAATATTGATGATATGGGTAGTACAAGAGTAGATCTACCACGAGATCAGAGAGGCTAAACCCTAGAAGCTAGCCTATGGTATGATTGTATGTTGTGATTGTTATCCTACGGACTAAAACCCTTCGGTTTATATAGACACCGGAGAGGGTTAGGGTTACACAAGGTCGGTTACAAAGGAGGAGATATCCATATTCATGTTGCCTAGCTTGCCTTCCACGCCAAGTAGAGTCCCATCCGGACACAAGACGAAGTCTTCAATCTTGTATCTTCATAGTCTAACAGTCCGGCCAATGGAGATAGTCCGACAGTCCGGAGACCCCCTAATCCAGGACTCCCTCAGTACTGTTTATACCTGGTTTACACCATAAAGACCGAATACCTTAGGGAGTGTTCGGCGTCGCGAGTTTGGCCTTATATGCATCAGCTCTGAATCATGTCTTTGGTCAAATGTTGGGTTTGCCCGGCTCCTGTGTTTTGCTGCCTTACGTTCTGCTCTATCGGCTAAGGAGGCACCAGGAGAACTACTGCGATTGTGCCCTGGTTCATCCGGACGAGCACCTCAGTAGAGAAAGCCGAAAAGTGACTGTCATGATATAGTGTGAGACTGGTCAACCACTCGATGACCTATTGGAATCTTCGGGATTCCTCTGCATTAACGAAGGGCCATTTCCCGGCCAAGCATGTATGCACCCCGAATCCGGACGAGTGCGGAGCCACCAGGGGCTATATAGTAGCCCCACTATCAAACTCCTATGGCTAAGTGAAAGTGTTAAAGCATTATAGTTCGGTTGCCTAGTTCGCTGCGCTATCACCTCCTTATTAGGACCAAGACGTTGGATTAAGTGTGAATACGCGTCTTCTGCGAACACCACCGCATTATATGTGTGGGGGCTGAAGCCGACGACTGCAATCTTCCAGGTTATATACATGTATACATAAACGGCCGCACAGGAGGCATCACAATACTTTCGGGCAAAGGATAAATACAGCCTTGATAAATTCAATAAAACATTGTTTTAACAATGGGAATACATGTCACTCAAACATAACATTCTTCGAGCACTAGGCCTCTATCGTACGAGCGCCCTCAAGAACTTCTTCAAAATAGTGCTCGGCAGCCACTCGGCCTATGGCCGAACCCTGTGCCGCGACAGTGGTGGCATCCATCTCCGCCCAGTATGTTTTGACACGGGCAATGGCCATCCGCGAGCCTTCTATGCACGCCAACCTCTTCATCGCATTAATGTGCGGCACCACACCAAGGAACTGCTGCACCAAGCTAAAATAGCTGTTCGGCTTTGGCTTTTCTGGCCACAGATGATCCACGACAGACCTCATGGCGAGTTCGGACAATCCATTGAGTTCGGCCCATTCGGCAAGCTGATCAGTCAATGGAAGCGGACGCTCTAGAACGTTAAATTGCAACCAAAACAGCTTGTTCACTTCACGGTCTGTCTGATCTTGGAAGTATTCGGCTGCATCGACAGCGCTCGCCACTAAGTTTAGATATGCGTCGGCCGAACTCCACAGCCGATCCAGAGGGGCATACCGCGGATCGCCGAACTTCCTCCGTAGCATAAAGGGCTTCCCAGCCACAATGTCCCCGGCTTCACACAGTTCCTCCTTCTTCGCTCTCATTGTAGAGCGGGTGTCTTTGGTTGCCATTGTGGCCTTTTCAAGGTCCGTAGCCTTTGCCCAGTTTTCTTCTTCAAGAAACTGGTAGTGGTCGGTAGTGTCTTTTAACTTCTCAGCCATTTTGGCCATTTTCTCTTTGCTCTCGCTATGAGCGGCCTTCTCGGCTTTCAACTCTTCGGCCGCCTTCAAAGTGGTCGCATTACTACTCCTTGATTTCTCCTTGGCTCGGGCAAGCTCCGCCCGCAGGGCCTCCACGGTGGCAGCTCCATCTGCAGTCACAACATATTCAAGATACTAGCATTACGCTGCTCTTACTATGTGACATTCACTATAAATATCACCTACCCTGTGCCTCGTCAAGCCGCTTGTTAACAAGCTCGATGTCGGCATCTGCCGCATCCAGTCGCCGTTCTAGTTCGGCAACCCCATCAGCCCAGCTAGCCACCGGAGCTTCAGACACCTGCACATAACGGCAGTCTGGTTATTACCTGGGACTACGATCCTCTGTTCGCCGCCGTTCTAGATGACAACTAGAGTCTCAGGGGCTACTATCTACATAGGGCGCACCTAAAAATGTGCGGATGCATATCATTTCACATACCTCAAAGCTCGTCAGTAGACTCATAAAGGCTTCATCCAACCCGCTTTCGGCGGACGAAATCCTTTCAATCACCGTACCCATCAATGTACGGTGCTCTTCTGAGATAGTGGCTCGCCCTAGCAGATCCCTCAGTGCGTCCGACCGCATACCAGACGGTGCCGGATTCTTTTGGTTGCTCTCTTCAAGAGCCGGATACTGAGGGCTTCGGATGACCATCGGATTACCTTCCGGCCTTGCCGGATCCGGAGAAACTCTCCGTGATGACACTTCAAGGTCGCCCGCTTCTTGAGCCGGGGAGTCCGGGTGAGGCGTTTCGCTCTCCATCATCTCCGGAAGAAGATCCCCCGAAGACGAGCTCTGGTGAGAAGGGCTCAGATCCGAACTGCAACATAGATGCTTCGGTTATCTTCCTCAGAAGTAAGGTAGAATATCTTCACTATTAAGTACTTTTTGATTACTTACAGCTTGTTAGAGGGCTGATCCTCGCACGGACTTTGTGCGGCAAGAGCACCCTCCGAGACGGGACCCTCTGGTGGAGTTTTCTTCTCCTGTTTGGAAACCTTGGTTTCCGGGTCATCAGAGGTAGTCCTCTTCCTCCCCCGGGGCGAGGAAATGTCAGATTCCTTCCCTTGGTTATCCTCCCTCACGGAGGCGCTCGTTCCCTCGGTTGGAATAGGTAGCGGTGGAGGCCCGCTTTGGCCCTCTCTATTCCCCCCCTTCATCTTCCTTTGAGGGCACCGGGCAAGGTGCTGGCTCGAGCATCTTTTCCAGCACCGTATTGTCCAAGCCTTCGGGAAGGGGGTCCGAACACCGGATCATCTTCGCCTTTGTTATCCAGTCCTGGTCAAAGAGCGATCCTTCAGAATGATGTCATGATAAAAGCAAGACAGTGTGTTCGACTGGAGGATTACTTACTTGGGCCGCGGTGTGGTTGCTGCTCAGGCCCACGTCCTCGGAGGTGTCCGTACACTCTATTTGGGGTCCGGAGAACGATTTGTACATCTCCTCGTGCATCAGGCCGAGGAAATTCTGAATAGCGCGCGGTCCTTCTGGGTTGAATTCCCATAAACGGAGGGGCCGGCGTTTGCAAGGCTGGACTTGATGAACCAGCATGACTTGCACTACCATAACCAAACTAAAATCTCCCTCGAAGAGATCCCGGATGTGGCTTTGCAGTATGGGCACATCCTTGGCTGGACCCCAGCTCAGCCCCCTGCTGATCCATGACATCAGTTGTGGTGGAGGGCCCGAGCGAAAGGCGGGGGAAGCTACCCACTTGGTACTTCTGGGAGCAGTGATGTAGAACCACTCCCATTGCCATAATATGGACACCTCTAGAAAGGAACCTTTTGGCCATGGAGCTCCGGCAATCTTGCTTATTAATGCACCCCCGCACGCTGCATACTGCCCCTCGACCATCTTCGGCTTCACATCAAAGGTCTTGAGCCACAGGCCAAAGTGAGGGGTAATGCGGAGGAATGCCTCACATACGACAATAAATGTCGAGATGTGGAGAAAGGAATCCGGGGCTAGGTCGTGGAAATCAAGCCCGTAATAGAACATCAAACCCCTAACGAAGGGATCCAGAGTGAGGCCTAGTCCTCGGAGGAAGTGGGGGATGAACACGGCGTCTTCATTGGGTTCAGGAGTAGGGACAACCTGCCCTCGGGCGGGCAGCCAATGTGAAACTTTGGCGGTTAGGTATCTTGCCTCCCTCAACTTCTTGATATCCTCTTCCATGACGGAGGAGGGCATCCACCGGCCCTGGAGGCTAGATCCGGACATGATTGAAGGTCCGAAGCACTTGACCTAGGCTTTGGGTGTTAGAACTCGAGGCGGGGGAAGGATTCGACTGAGCACGGGAGGAAAAAAGTAAAAGCCTTGTCCCTTTATAAAGAGGGTGAATATCAAGCGTCCTCCTCGTGGCCATTTGGGACTTGCCTAAAATCTAGTAGTCCTAAGCACGGTTGGGTTACCCACACCCGTATTGATGAGAATCCCGTAATAAGGGGGACATGATCTCTTCTTTGACAAGACGTGTCAAGAAACTGACTCGCATTATGTGTGGGGCTAGTTAAAGGAAACGGTTCGAATAATCACCAGGCTGTGGCATGGTGTCATGTTGCCAAAACATGTCAGCAGATTAGATTTGTGGAAATATTATTCTCTCTATGGTGGTATGTGGAACTTATTTTGTAGGTCGGACACTATCATTGTATTCAAATTTTTCCGTGGTGTATTCGGAGGAGGAACCCGCCTTGCAATGCCGAAGACAACACTGCGTGCCGGACTCATCGTCATTGAAGCCTGGTTCAGGGGCTACTGAGGGAGTCCTGGATTAGGGGGTCTCCGAATAGCCAGACTATATCCTTTGGCCGGACTATTGGACTATGAAGATACAAGATTGAAGACTTTGTCTCGTGTCCGGATGGGACTCTACTTGGCGTGGAAGGCAAGCTAGGCAATACGGATATGTATAATTCCTCCTTTGTAACTGACCTTGTGTAACCCTAGCCCCCTCGGGTATCTATATAAACCGGAGGGTTTTAGTCCGTAGGACAACATACAATCATACCATAGGCTAGCTTCTAGGGTTTAGCCTCCCCGATCTCGTGGTAGATCGACTCTTGTAATACTCATATCATCAAGAATAAATCAAGCAGGACGTAGGGTTTTACCTCCATCAAGAGGGCCCGAACCTGGGTAAAACATCGTGTCCCCTGCCTCATGTTACCATCCGCCTTAGACGCACAGTTTGGGACCCCCTACCCGAGATCCGCCAGTTTTGACAATGATAGGGATGCACAAGGCACCCCAAGGTAATATTCAAGGACAACCAAGAGCCTAAGCTTGGGGATGCCCCGGATGGCATCCCCCCTTTCATCTTCATTCATCAGTAACTTTACTTGGAGCTATATTTTTATTCACCACATGATATGTGTTTTGCTTGGAGCGTCATTTTCTTTTGTTTTGTTTTGCTTGATGTTTGAATAAAATACCAAGATCTGAAATTCTTAAATGTTAGAGAGTCTTCACATAGTTGCATAATTATTCGACTACTCATTGATCTTCACTTATATCTTTTGGAGTAGTTTGTCATTTGCTCTAGTGCTTCACTTATATCCTTTTAGAGCACGACGGTGGTTTTACTTTGAAGAAATAGATGAACTCTTGTGCTTCACTTATATTATTTTGAGAGTCTTTAGAACAGCATGGTAGTTTGCTTTGATTAAGAAACTAGTCCTAATATGATGGGCATCCAAGAGGGATATAATAAAAACTTTCGTATAAAGTGCGTTGAATACTATGAGAAGTTTGATGCTTGATGATTGTTTTGAGACATGAGGATGGTGATATTAGAGTCATGCTAGTTAAGTCATTGTGAATTTGAGAAATACTTGTGTTGAGGTTTGCAAGTCCCGTAGCATGCACGTATGGTAACTGTTGTGTGACAAATTTGAAACATGAGGTGTTCTTTGATTCTCTTCCTTATGAGTGGCGATCGGGGATGAGCGATGGTCTTTTCCTACCAATCTATCCCCCTAGGAGCATGCGCGTAATGCTTGGTTTTTGATGACTTGTAGATTTTTGCAATAAGTATGTGAGTTATTTATGACTAATGTTGAGTCCATGGATTATACGCACTCTCACCTTTCCATCATTGCTAGCCTCTTCGGTACCGTGCATTGCCCTTTCTCACCTTGAGAGTTGGTACAAACTTCGCCGGTGCATCCAAACTCCGTGATATGATATGCTCCGTCACACATAAACCTCCTTATATCTGCCTCAAAACAGCCACCATACCTACCTATTATGGCATTTCCATAGCCATTCCGAGATATATTGCCATGCAACTTCCCACCATTCCGTTCATCATGACACACATCATCATTGTCATATTGCCTTGCATGATCATGTAGTTGACATCGTATTTGTGGCAAAGCCACCATGCATAATTTATCATACATGTCACTCTTGATTCATTGCCCATCCCGGTACACCGCCGGAGGCATTCATATAGAGTCATACTTTGTTCTAGTATCGAGTTGTAATCTTTGAGTTGTAAATAAATAGAAGTGTAATGATCATCATTAATAGAGCATTGTCCCGGAAAAAAAAAAAGAAAGGCCAGATAAAAAAAGGAAAGGCCAAATAAAAAAGAAATAAAAGGGGACAATGCTACTATCCTTTTTCCACACTTGTGCTTCAAAGTAGCACCATGATCTTCATGATAGAGAGTCTCTTGTTTTGTCACTTTCATATACTAGTGGGAATTTTTCATTATAGAACTTGGCTTGTATATTCCAACAATGGGCTTCCTCAAATGCCCTAGGTCTTCGTGAGCAAGCAAGTTGGATGCACACCCACTTAGTTTCTTTTCTTGAGCTTTCATACATTTATAGCTCTAGTGCATCCGTTGCATGGCAATCCCTACTCCTTGCATTGACATCAATTGATGGGCATCTCCATAGCCCGTTAATTAGCTGCGTCAATGTGAGACTTTCTCCTTTTTTGTCTTCTCCACACAACCCCCATCATTATATTGTATTCCACCCATAGTGTTATGTCCATGGCTCACGCTCATGTATTGCATGAAAGTTGAAAAAAATTTGAGATTACTAAAGTATGAAACAATTGCTTGGCTTGTCATCGGGGTTGTGCATGATGGGAGCATTTTTGTGTGACGAAAATGATGCTTAGCCAAACTATATGATTTTGTAGGGATAAGCTTTCTTTGGCCATGTTATTTTGAGAAGACATGACTGCTTAGTTAGTATGCTTGAAGTATTATTATTCTTATGATTTTGTAGGGATAAGCTTTCTTGAATCTTATGGATCTGAATATTCTTGCCACAATAAAGAGGATTACATAGATAAATAAGTTAGGTAGCATTCCACATCAAAAATTATGTTTTTATCATTTACCTACTCGAGGACGAGCAAGAATTAAGCTTGGGGATGCTTGATACGTCTCCAATGTATCTATAATTTTTTATTGTTCCATGCTATTATATTATCAATCTTAGATGTTTTATATGCATTTATATGCTATTTTATATGATTTTTGGGACTAACCTATTAACCTAGAGCCCAGTGCCAGTTTCTGATTTTCCTTGTTTTTGAGTATCGCAGAAAAGGAAAATCAAACGGAGTCTAATTGACCTGAAACTTCACGGAACTTATTTTTGGACGAGAAGAAGGCCATGGAGTAAAAGAGTTGGGCCAAAAGATTCCCGGGCTGCCCACGAGGGTGGGGGCGCCCCCCCCCTGGGCGCACCTCCCTACCTCGTGGATAGCCCAGAGACCCCCCTAACTTGTTCTCGACGCCAAAACCTCTTATATATACTGAAACTTCCAGAAAGAAACCTAGATATGGTGTTCCGCCGCCGCAAGCATTTGTAGCCACCGAAAACCAATCTAGACCCGTTCCGGCACCCTGCCGGAGGGGGGAATCCCTCTCCGGTGGCCATCTTCAGCATCCCGGTGCTCTCCATGACGAGGAGGGAGTAGTTCACCCTCGAGGCTGAGGGTATGTACCAGTAGCTATGTGTTTGATCTCTCTCTCTCTCATGTTCTTGAGTTGGCACGATCTTGATGTATCACGAGCTTTGCTATTATAGTTGGATCTTATGATGTTTATCCCCCTCTACTCTCTTGTGATGAATTGAGTTTTCCCTTTGAAGTTATCTTATCGGATTGAGTCTTTAAGGATTTGAGAACACTTGATTTATGTCTTGCATGTGCTTATCTATGCTGACAATGGGATATTCACGCGATCTACTTGATGTATGTTTTGGTGATCAACTTGCGGGTTCCATGACCTCATGAACTTATGCATAGGGGTTGGCACATGTTTTTGTCTTGACTCTCTGGTAGAAACTTTGGGGCACTCTTTGAAGTTCTTTGTGTTGCTTCAATAGATGAATCTGAGATTGTGTGATGCATATCATATAATCATACCCACAGATACTTGAGGTGACATTGGAGTATCTAGGTGACATTAGGGTTTTGGTTGATTTGTGTCTTAAGGTGTTTTTCTAGTACGAACTCTAGGATAGATTGAATGGAAAGAATAGCTTTGTGTTATTTTACTACGGACTCTTGAATAGATCGATCAGAAAAGATAACTTTGAGGTGGTTTTGTACCCTACAATAATCTCTTCGTTTGTTCTCCGCTATTAGTGACTTTGGAGTGACTCTTTGTTGCATGTTGAGGGATTGTTATATGATCCAATTATGTTATTATTGTTGACAGAACTTGCACTAGTGAAAGTATGAACCCTAGGCCTTGTTTCTTAGCATTGCAATACCATTTACGCTCACTTTTATCATTAGTTACCTTGCTGTTTTTATATTTTCATATTACAAAAACCTTTATCTACTATCCATATTGCACTTGTAACACCATCTCTTCGCCGAACTAGTGCACCTATACAATTTACCATTGTATTGGGTGTGTTGGGGACACAAGAGACTCTTTGTTATTTGGTTGCAAGGTTGTTTGAGAGAGACCATCTTCATCCTACGCCTCCCATGGATTGATAAACCTTAGGTCATCCACTTGAGGGAAATTTGCTAATGTCCTACAAACCTCTGCACTTGGAGGCCCAACAACGTCTACAAGAAGAAGGTTGTGTAGTAGACATCAGTGCGCACAAAGATCTCTTCCCCTCTCTAGCTCGCACACTCTATGATGTCACGGCCTAGCTTGACGAACCCAAAGAACGCGAGACACAAGATTTATACTGGTTCAGGCCCCCGTTGTGGTGTAATACCCTACTCCAGTGTGGTGTGGTGGATTGCCTCTTGGGCTGAGGATGAACAGTTACAAGGGAAGAACAGCCCCCTGAGGGGAGGTGTTCTTGTGCTTGGAGAACTTGTGTGGTTGGGGGATGATCCGGGTCTGAATCAGATGCCTCCCTATGGTGGTGGCTAGTCCTATATATAGAGGCTCGGGTCCTCTTCCCAAATATTGAGAGGGAAGGGATCCCATAATGGCAAAATTCGAAGGGAGACAACTAGTACAAGCTATACTAACAAAAGTAGTCTTCACCTGCGAAAGGCTTTGGTGGTGACGCCGTCTTGGGCTCCACAGTGACCTCCGTCCTGCTGGTCTTGGTCTAGTTGCACCGATATGAAAACCTTTGCCTAATGCCTCGGGACTCATCGTCTGCGCCTGCCCCTTTAGCACTAAAGAGGAAATGAGGACACTGCGCGTGCTGGCGCCCGCCTGGCTCCAGTCATCATGGCTTGCGTCACAGAAACCTCGCGAGGTGTCCCTTGCCTTGATCTCTCCGCCCCTCGCGAGCTAGCCTGGTGAGGCCTCTCCTGAGAAGGTCTTGCATCGTCCCCCTCGTGAGGGTCTTGAGTGTTTGCTAGTGAAGATGGGTCGTACAGGGCCGCTAGTGGAGCCACGATGCGGGCCGCATGCAGGCAAGTCTGGGGACCCCCATTCCCAGAATGCCGACAGTAGCCCCCGGGCCCAAGGCGCGCTCGGGCTTGGCTTAGAGGCGAAGCCAAAGGGCAAGTGCGGAGCGCCATGGGCCCCATCAGCTTGTGGCCACGGTTGGCGTGTGGCGACTGATTGGACGTGGGCGTCTCCGCTTCCCCATGCCGCCTTGGCAACTGCCTGACTTGACGGGTCCCTGCTGCATGCAGAAAAAGATCATTATTACCTTAGATCGTGGAGGCCAGCGGTTGGCCTCCCCTTGGCTATAAATGGGAAGGGGGCCGGAGCCCCCGTCACCCATCTCTTCCTTTGCATCTCCCTCTTCTTCTTCTTCCTTGCTTCTTTGCCTGCAGCGGCACCCATGGCACCTGTGAAGAGGCTCTCAGTCGCGGAGAAAGGGAAGGCTCACCAGGAGGGGCCCGGCTCACCGTCGCCCAAAAGGGGGCACGGCCGTCCCCGCAAGCACACTGCAACCCCCGCCGCGGCCCTTCACGCCCGCGGCGGCGCCTCTTCTTGTGGCAGCAGTCGCCCAGGTCGTGGCAGTCCTATTGATGAGGTGAGGCGTGCCATGGTTGCGCGGCCTCCTCGGCCGCGCTTCCATTAGGCGGAGGTGATGCCGGAGTTCATCGTGTGGTCGGAGAACCCGGCCGGCACTTGGCTTTAGCTCCCGTGCTTCTTTGTAGGCGAGCTGGCAGCCACTGGTGCAAGCGGTCTTTGGCTGCAAGGTGGCAGCGGGTCAACTCGCCGCCGCGCTCCGGTGAAGCGCGAGGAGGGGTCTGGCTGAGCTCGGGAGAGCGCCACGGGCCCGTCCTCGCGACCTGCTGCAGGAGCACGTTCCGCTTTTGTTTCGTTCTTCCTTTCCTTCCTGCATTAGAGAGAGACAAGTATGGGGCCCTGCTAGGGCATGCAACAATTATGATTTCTAAGTGGTTGTGCTATGTTTATCATACCTGTGTTGTGTTGCAGCGTCATGTTTTATGTATGCACGTAGAATGACTTAGCTTGATGCGCCTGAAGTAGATTCCGCCTGGCGAGACACGCGTTCCCCAATGCCTGACGAGGCCTCCTGTGCTCGAGGGGCACCTGAGAACTGCAAAAACTCGTTAGGGAATCCTTATTCTTCTGAATCCTGGTCGTAATCACTGCCGGCCATGACCCAGTGCTTCGCATCACGGTACCCGGGGGCACGGATTGAGAGGGGTGCACTGGCTTGCGAGCTCGAGCGAGGGTGCCTTGAGAAAGACAAGAAAACGAAAATGCTCACAAAGGTGCCTGTCCAGCCCCCTCGCGAGGCACACGAGGGAGAGAACGGGTCAAAACAAGGAACCGAGGGCAGAAAAGAAGGCAACAAGGACAATGGAACCAGGCCAGCAAGGAACACTAGAAAGCAAATTCTCACTTAAAAGAGGGGGCAAACCAACCGCGAAAGGCAAATGAAAAGCCGCGTCCAGCACCTAGTCTAGTCTTCTTGTATTTTCACCAGCGCGGAGCTAAGTGCTGCCACGAGGCGTGGGAGGGAGCCCCCGAGGCCCGAGGGCGGCACTCCTGAGACTCCGGGGCATGTACAGCCCCACTCATTATTACGTGAGAGTGTCACGAGCGGAGATTCTTCACAGGCACTGGGCCTTGCTTCACAGGCACTGGGCCTTGCTTCATGGGTAGAACTTCCGGAGGTGCTGGATGTTACAGGCATTCTGGATGGGGATCCCGTCCTGCGTCTCCAGGCACGCGGCGCCAGGCCTGGAGACGTGGGCGACCTAAAACGGGCCCTCCCACATGGGCGAGAGTTTGTGCAACCATTCCCTAGAGAGCACCCGCCTCAGGACAAGATCACCCACCTCGAGTGTCCTGGAGCGGACACTGCGGCAGTGGTACCGCCGCAGCACCTGCTGGTACCTCGCAGCTCGGAGCGAGGCTTCACGGCGGCGTTCCTCCCCCAGCATGAGATCCATCCTCCACATGGCGTCCTGCTGCATTTCATCAAACACCAGGACCCACGCGGAGCAATGCTGACCTCGTGTGGGTGAACCGCTTCTGCTCCGCAGACGAGGAAGAACGAGGTCTTGCCTGTCGGCTTGGTGGCAGTGGTGTGGATGGACCACAGCACAGACTGAAGATCATCGTGCCAGCCCCTGCCGCAGGCCTCGAGCTTCTTCTTGAAGGTCCATGTCTTGGGACCCCTCAGGACCTCCGCGTTCGCGCATTCGGCCTGGCCGTTGCTCCTGGGGTGCGCCAGGGAGGCGTAGCAGATCTGCGTTCCAAGGTTAGCATAATAAGTTTTGAAGAGATTGCGAGTGAATTGTGAGCCGTTGTCGGTGATGATGCGATTAGGGACCCCAAATCGTCTTACGAGGCCCTTGATGAACTTGACTGCTGACCCGGCTGGGATGGTGCAGACAGCTTCCACTTCCGCCCACTTGGTGAATTTGTCGATCGCGACGTAGAGGTAGCGGTAACCTCCAGGCGCTCGAGGGAATGGGCTCAGGATATCCAGCCCCCAGACCGCAAACGGCCATGAGAGCGGGATAGTCTGGAGGCCCTGAGTCGGCTGGTGGATCTGCTTGGCGTGGAATTGGTAGGCCTCGCAGGATTTCACCAGCTCGGTCGCGTCGTTGAGTGCCATGGGCCAGTAGAACCCGCTGCGGAAAGCCTTGCCGACCAGGGTGCGCGATGACGAGTGGTGCCCGCAGTCTCCGCCATGTATGTCAGCCAGCAACTCTTTCCCCTGTTCCCTGGAAATGCATCGCAGAGAAACATCATTTGGCCACTTCCTGTATAGCTCACCGTCCTGAATGCAGTATGCCGTAGCCTGTCGGGCCACACGCTCCGTGTCTTCCTCCTTCTCCGGCAACGTGCCTTGCGTCAGGTACGCCTCGAACTCCTCGATCCAGCACCCCTCCTGAGGCTCGGCCGCTAAGAGGAGGCGTGCTCCTGAGGTCGGGCCACAGGCGGGGGCTCCCAAGGCTGGTGGCTAGGGGAGTTCCTCCTGAGATGGCATCGGCTCCGCAGGCAGAGGTGCCGCCGAAGGCTTGAAGAGCCGCTCCTCGAAGACGCCAGTCTCTTGGGGGAGCCGCTTGGATGCTCTTCTGGTGATGACGTTGACCTCTTTGTTGGTGCCACGAGGCACATGATGTAGCTCCAGGCCCAGGAACTGCTTCTCCATTTTGCGCACCTCCGCGAGGTATGCCTCCATGTGCTCATCCTTTGGCTCGTACACCTTGTTGGAGAAGTTGACGAGGAGCTGCGATTCTCCCTTGACGGTGAGGCGTTTCACCCCCAGGGCCACTGCCACTTTGAGGCCAGTGATGAGACCCTCGTACTCTGCGATGTTGTTCGAGACCTTCTCGCCCCGCTGGAAGCAGAGCTGCACGGCGTAGTAAAGCTTGTCCTGAGTGGGCGAGATGAGCATGGCTCCAACCCCCGCGCCCTGACGTGCAAACGCGCCATCGAAGTACATGACCCAACCATCTGTCACTTCACTTCCTGGTCAGGGGGATCGGTTCTCGCCTGCTTCGAGCTCCGGGCTATCAGTCCATTCTGCTACAAAGTCGGCGAGTGCAGCCCCCTTGATGACTCTGGTTGTGCTGAACTCCAGGTCAAACGCTTGTAGCTCGATGTTCCATTCGGCGACCGTTCCCGCAGCATTGGGGCTTCTGAGAACTCTCTTCAACGGGTAAGCTGAAACGACCTTGATGGGATGACCTTGGAAGTAGTGGCGCAGCTTGCACAAGGCCACCAGGGGTGCGAGCAAGAGCTTATGAGGCACGGGGTATCGCGCCCTCGCATCTCGCAGGACCGTGCTGACGAAGTACACTAGGTGCTCGACAAGGGTGGGAGAGCTGACGGAGTTTTTGGCTCCCGGGGACTGAGGTGCTTCCTGTGGGTCTCCAGCTCCTGGGGCTTGATGACTGGCTGAGGCAGCCACTATCTCAGGAACGTCGCCTTGGTGCTGAGCTGCCCCATCCGGCTTGGCGACCCCACTTGACGGGTCCTTGACCTCGGGCCCCTCCCTGAGGTCCACGAGCGCTGTGCTGGCAGAGTGGGGTGTGGCAGATAGGTAGAGTACCAAGGGCTCGCGAGGACGAGGCGCCACCATCACTGGCCGGCTAGTCAAGTATCTCTTGAGGTCTTGAAATGCCAGGTCGGCCTCGGGGGTCCACTCGGATGGACCCTTCTTCTTCATCAGCTTGAAGAACGGCAAGGCGCGCTCCCCTAACTTGGAGATGAAGCGCCCCAACAAAGTCACGTAGCCTGTGAGCTTCTGCATCTCCTTGAGGTTTTGCGGTGGGCTCATGTCTTCGATTGCCTTGACCTTCTCTGGGTTGGCCTCGATTCCCCTGTGGGACACGAGGAAGCCCAGAAGGTTGCCTGAAAGGACACCAAACATGCACTTCTCCGGGTTGAGCCGCAGGTCCACCTGGCGTAGGCTCGTGAAGGTTTCCTCTAGCTCCTGAATCAGAGTTCTTGCCTCCCGAGACTTCACCACAATGTCGTCGACGTAGGCCTTAGCGTTTCTCCCGAGCTGCTGCCTCAATGCGATGTGCATCAGTCGCTGGAAGGTCGCTCCTGCGTTGCACCGTCCAAATGGCATGCAAGTGTAGCAGTATATCCCACACAGGGTCAAGAAAGCCGTTTTCTCCGCATCTTCCACCGCCACCTTGATCTGGTGGTAGCCTGAGAACGCATCCAGGAAACATAGCAGATCACACTCGGCGGTGGAGTCAACAATCTGGTCGATGCGTGACAGCGGGAACGGGTCTTGAGGGCAAACCTTGTTGAGGTTGGTGAAGTCGACACACATGCGCTCCTTCCCTCCTTTCTTCGGCACGACGACTGGATTTGCCAGCCACTCTGGGTACCAGACTTCGCGAATGGCACCCGCTGCCTCCAGCTTGCGGGTTTCCTAAATGATGAAGGACTGCTTCTCCGTGGATTGCCGCCTTGCCCTCTACTTCATAGGGCGCATGTTGGGGCATGCCCTCAGATGATGCTCAATCACTCTTCTCGGAACCCCGTCAAGTTGCTTGGGTTCCCAGGCGAATATTTCCTTGTTCGCCCGCAAGAAGTCCACCAACTCTTTTTCTTGGTCTGGGGCAAGGTCGGCGCCTATGGTAAAGGTGGTGCCAGAGGCCCCGTCCTCGTCGACCGGTATCTGCTTCATCTTGTCTTGACCCTGAGTGAACACCTGCTTCTTCTTGGTCAGTGCAGCCCCTTTGGTTCTGGACACTGCCTTGTCGGTCGGGCAAGCTGTCGCCATGGCCCTGAAGGAGAGTTTGAGGGCCGCCACGGCTTCCTTGGTGTCTCCGGCCACGGTGAGGACGTCCTTGCTTCCTGGCATCTTCATGAGGTTGTAGGCAGGATGAGTGGCTGCCATGAACTGGGCTAGCGCCGGGTACCCGAGGATGGCGTTGTACGGCAAGCCGATGCAGGCAATGTCGAAGTCGATCAGCTCAGTGCGGTAGTTGTAGCGCGTGCAGAAAGTCACAGGGAGACAGATCTACCCCAGGGCGTCGGAGGAGCCACCGCCGACCCCGGAGAAAGGCTTGTTGGGGCGCAGCCACTCAAGTGGCATGTGAAGGAGGCTGAAATCCTCCACGGAGAGCACGTTGAGGCTGGCGCCGCCGTCGATGAGGGTCTTGGTGATAGCTAGGCCGCAGATGGTGGGCGTGCAATGCATCGGAAGCACGCCCAATCCAACGGTGGTGACTGGGTGATCCCCTGAGTTAAAGGTCAGGTCGGCCTTGGGCGCTACCAAACCCGGGGGAGCCCCTTGCCACGTAGAGCCGGCGCCGATCTGGCGAAAGAAGGGCTTGGCATGACGATCCGAAGGCGGCGCCTGCGAGCCACTGAGGAGAGCCACGACGACGGGGGGTGCTGGTCCTCCGAAGCGCGTGATGAAGAGGTCACACAACTCCTCCCAGGAGGCCACAGAAGATTCAGGCATATGGAGGAGCCAGGCGCGTGGCGCGTCAGGCGGGGCCATTGGGAGCCAGTTGGCCATGACTTTACCGTCGCCCCCGGCCTCCAAGACGGCCTCCTCGTACGCCAGCAGAAAGGCCGTCGGGTCCACTACACCATCATAACGGGGAGGCATCTCTGGCTTGAACTTGTGCGGCCACTGCACCCGCCCCAAGGCGGGGGTGAAGGCCCGGAGCCCCCCGGCGCTATGGAAGGCGCCCGTCGATCCAGTCGGAGAAGAGGTGGCGTCAATGAGAGTCGGTCGGAGAGGCGAGGCCATTGGGGGGGGGAGGCTTTGGCGCACCCCTACCTGGCGCGCCATGTCGGATTTCGGGTTCCGGCAAAACCCTTGAGGTTCGAACACTGGGGTGCGCACAAAGATCTCTCCCCCTCTCTAGCTCGCACACTCTACGATTTCACGACCTAGCTCGACGAACCCAAGGAACGCGAGACACAAGATTTATACTGGTTCAGGCCACCATTGTGATGTAATACCCTACTCTAGTGTGGTGTGGTGGATTGCCTCTTGGGCTAAGGATGAACAGTTACAAGGGAAGAACAGCCCCCTGAGAGGTGTTCTTGTTCTTGGAGAACTCGTGTGGTTGGGGGATGATCCGGGTCTGAATCAGATGCCTCCCTATGGTGGTGGCTAGTCCTATATATAGAGGCTCGGGTCCTCTTCCCAATATTGAGCGGGAAGGGATCCCACAATGGCCAAATTCGAAGGGAGACAACTAGTACAAGCTATCCTGACAAAAGTAGTCTTCTCCTGCCAAAGGCTCTGGTGGTGACGCCGTCTTGGGCTCCACGGTGACCACCTTCCTGCCGTCCTGCTGGTCTTGGTCTTGTTGCACCGATATGGAAACCTTTGCCTGATGCCTCGGGACTCCTCGTCTGCGCTTGCCCCTTTAGCACCAAAGTGGAAACAAGGACACTGCGCGCGCTGGCGCCCGCCTGGCTCCAGTTGTCATGGCTTGCATCACAGAAACCTCGCGAGGTGTCCCTTGCCTTGATCTCTCCGCCCCTCATGAGCCAGCCTGGTGAGGCCTCTCCTGAGGAGGTCTTGCGTCGTCCCCCTCGTGAGGCTTGGCCCCTCGCGAGGGTCTTGAGTGTTTGCTGGTGAAGATGGGTTGTACAGGGCCGCTGGTGGAGCCACGCTGTGGGCCGCGGGCAGGCAAGTCTGGGGACCCCCGTTCCCAGAACGCCGACAACACCCGACAGCGGGAACCCCTCATGCTTGTGTGACATGGAGGGCACAATAGGACCGCACCAAAATAAAACATACAACTCGTACCAATCTAGATCATCAATCAACCCAAAGACAAAGGATATCTACTCAAAACATCATATGATGGCAACACATCATTGGATCATAATATGTGGCATAAAGCACCATGTTCAAGTAGGGATTACAGCGGGGTGCGGGATAGTGGACCGCGTAAAAGATATGAGGATGGTGATGTTGATGAAGACGATCACCGTGGCGATGATTCCCCTCCTGATGGCACTCCGGCGCCACCGAGAGAGAGGAGGAGAGATTCTCCCCCTTGTGCTTCCTCCTCCATGGCCTCCCCTGGATGGGGAGAGGTTCCCCCTCTGGTCCTTGGCCTTCATGGTGATGATGGCCCCTCCGGGATCCTCCCCCATGCCCTTCGGTGATGATGGCCCCCTCCGGCAGTGTTAGATTTCGGGTTCCGGCAGACCCTTGAGGTTCAAACACTGGGGTGCGCGCGGATATTTCGCCTTCTACCTACCTGCACCCCTCCGCCTCACTAAGATCTAAGCTATGGAAAGAACAGCACAAGAGACACAGGGTTTATACTGGTTCGGGCCACCATTGTGGTGTAATACCCTACTTCAGTGTGTGGTGTGGTGGATTGCCTCTTGGGCTGATGATGATGAGCAATACAAGGAAGAACAGCCTCGCGAGGGTCTATTCTTGGTTGGGGGGATGAACTGCTAGGGGGAGTTCAGTCACCCTTCTCTCTCTCTCTCTTCTCGATTGCGATCCTAGCTAGTTTCTGGGTTGGCCAATTCTCGATCCCTCTACCATGTGGGTGGCTAGTCCTATTTATAGGCAAAGGCCCTGGGCCTCTTCCCCAAATATTGAGCGGGAAGGGCGCCAACAATTGGACATTTTGAAGGGGAACATCTGGTACACTTATCCTGACTAAAGTTGGTCCTCGCCTGCCAAAGACTCTGGTGGTGACGCTGGCTTGGGCTCCACAATGACTTCCTCCCTGCCGTTGGACTGGTCTTGGTCTCATTGCACCAAAACGGGTGCCTTGGCTTGATGCTCTCGCCTGCGCTTGCTCCCTTTGCACCAAAGAGGAAAGGAGGACACTGCGCGGGCTGGCGCCCGCCTGGCGCCCTTGGTCGTCATGGCTTGCGTCACGGGCACCTCGTGAGGTACCCCGCCTTGATCTCTCCGCCTCCTCGCGAGCCAGCCTGATGAGGCCGTGTCTGAGGAAGATCCGTGTCATCCGCCCCGCGAGGCTTGGCCCCTCGCGAGGGTCTTGGGTCTGTGTTGACGAAGACGGGCCGTGCTGGGGCCCCTTTGAGCCACGCCGCAGGCTGCAGGCAGGCAAGTCTGGGGACCCCTGTTCCCAGAACGTCGACAGTAGCCCCCGGGCCCAAGGCGCGCCCGGACATGGCCGTGTAGGGAGGCGAAAGGGCAAGGGTGAAGCGCCATGGGCCCTAACAGCCTGCGGCCTTGGGCGCCGCGTGGCGGTTGACTGGACGTGGGCGTCTCCACAACCGCGCGAGTTGATAAGGAGCGGCATCTTCCTAGGCTTTGCTTTTTGCTTTCTCCGGTTGCTGCTCAGATCCCCTTTCTTGCGCCTCTCCTTCCTTCCTCCAAAATTTCCAGATCTACTCCGACCGCGTGACCTAGGAAGCCATGGCGCCTCGTCAGTCCCCGGCCGGAGCTTGGTACTCGTCTGCCCTGGACTCGCCGAACGTGTCGGAGGCGAGCCTCGCCCGGTTGCGCCGGATGGCGGCGGCGCAGGGCATCGACGGGGCGAAGGTGTTCAAGGCCGGCTTCGCCACCCCTGAGGGCCAAGGGAGCACCTTCTATCCGTTCTTTGTAAGCGCCATTGCTGCTGGCCTGGTGCCTCCCTTCTCTGAGTTCTTCTTCTCTGTCCTCCGCCATTATAAGCTACAGGCTCTGCGTCTCCACCCCAACTCCATCCTTCTCCTGGCAATCTTTGCCTATTACTGCGAGGCTCACATAGGGGTGCAGCCCTCGGTGGCCTTGCTGCGCCACTACTTCTACCTCCGGACCTCTCGCGGTCCTGCTTCCGCGTGCGCGAGCTTCATCGCGTACGGTGGCGTCATTGCCATTTCGAACCCCGGGAAAAGGATTGAGGGCTTCAGGAGCAAGTGGGTCTTGGCAGATGTTGGGCGCATCCACCCTCGGCTGATCTTGCCCACGGAGCAACCCACGAGCTCCAGCGATTGGGGTCGAGCGGAGCTCGCGGACCCCCACGCGAAGATGGTGTTGGAGAAGATGGACGCGGATCTGAGGCCAGCCAACATGGCGGCGGCGAAGCTAACCGGCGCGTCGCTGCTGAGGGAATTCCTGGAGCACCAGCTGGCTCCGCTTCGGTAGTACTCACTTCCGATGTGGAGGCCCCATCCGAGCCCTGCGGCCTTGTTCGACGGAGATCTGGCTACGTTCCTCCAATCTCTGGTCGGGGGCGATGTGGCGAGGTTGGAGGGCGCTCCTACACCCTTGTTCCTCCGCGACGACTGGGAGCAGGTAGTGGAGTCCATGCCCGTCTTCAACGGGGATGGGCCCGTGCCCATGGAGACTCCCGGGGGATCGGTGGACGTGTCCTCCGATGACTCCAGCGAAGAGGAGGAAGGAGGGGAGCGGGAAAAAGGGCCTGACTCCGAGGCGACTGACGTAGAGTCGAGGGCTCCCATCCCCCGGTGCAGGTCCCGCGTTCTCCGCCTCTCTCCGAGCGATGACGACGAGGATGATGACGAGCAGGACGGCGGGAGCTTGCCCCCGATCCCGAAGAAGGACAGGACCGGGCTGATCTCCCGCGGGTCTGCCCCGGCCCCGAGGCGGACCGCAGACACGCCTTCCGCTTCCAAGCTTCCCGAGGTTGACCCTTCCAGCCGGCTTTCAAGCTTCAAATTTGGCCGGAGGCCGCTTGAGCTTACTGGCGACGACCCGTAAGCGCTTGATTCTTGTATTTATTTCTTGTTATGCTTCTGAGGCTTGACGTCCGCATCTCTTGGATAGGCTGGCGCCCGCAGCAAAGAAGCCGAAGGGAGCTCCTGAGGTTCCATCCGTGGCAGCGCCTCTGCCCACGAAGGAAGGTGACCGTGACGCACGGGCTTCTCCTTCCCGGTCGTCCTCGCGAGGCCTGGCTGAGCCGGCTGGGGCGAGCTCAGCCCCCATGGCCCAAGTGACTCCCGAGGTGCCTTTGCCTGCTGCCACCACTACAGCCGTTGGGGTGCAGCAGGCTTCGCCTCAGGATGCTGTGGTCGTGCTGCCGCCCTCTCCTCCTACTCCACCGACTGCTGTCTCTCTGACTCGTCCTGCCGTTCTAGATCGTGCTACTGCTGAGCTGGACTAGCTGCGGCAGGATCTTCTTGGCGCCAACCCTCGCTTGGTGGCCGGGCACTTGGAGCTGGCTTCAGGATGGATTCGCTCCGACGCTTCGATTCGGGCGGCGCTGGTCCAGGCCTCGACGGCTTGCGATGAGGAGAGGCAGGCCGTCCTTGAGGCGAAGGCTGCTCGTGACGCAGCCCTGGGGGAGGTGGTTGATGTCCGTGGTCGCTGCAAGGCGCTGGAGGACGAGCTGCAAGGCCTGCGGGACCAGCTCGCGAAAGAGGTCCGCCTTCGCCAAGAGCAGGAAGAAGGCGTGAAGGCTCATGAGGCGGCCGTCGAGGGCCGGGAGGCCAAGCACAGGAAGCGCGCGACCGCCTAGGCGCACTGGAGCAGGAGCTGGGGGCGAGGAAGGTCGAGCTGGACGACAAGGCCCAGGTTCTTGCCGAGGACCGCGTGGCCTTCGCGGAGATGGAGGCGAAGGCTCGATCCTCGCTGAGGATGATTTACGACAGTGGCTTGGAGAGCCCGCTGGCTGGCACCGAGGATGGCCCCGCCAAGCTGCTTCCCTTCCTGGTTCGCGCTCTTGAAGATGTCGCCCTTGGCCTTGGCCCCACGGCCGAGGCCGAGGCGCGTGTCCTGTCTTCTGCAGCGCTGACGCGGGTCCTCACCCACATCTACCTTCGGGATCCCGGCGTCGACCTCGACAGCCTGCTGGAGCCAGTAAGCAGCGAGCGTACCGCTGCCGCTGCCGAGGCCGTGAAGGGTCGCGCGGAGGCTCTGTTGGGGAAGTTCCGGGCCTTCAGCACCAAGCCAAAGCAAGGCGCTGCCGACCCCGCTGCTCCATGAGGCGAACCCACTCCGCGCTGCTCCGCCGCCGACAAGCGACTCCGTTGTGGCTCCTGTCCTGCCTTTAATTTCTGCACATGTATCATGCCTCGGGGAGGCGTTTAAACTTGCGTTTGGCATTGAGATAATAGTGTGGACTGTAATATTTGCTTTTGAATTCCTTGAAATTTACGCTTTTCCTTCCTACTTGCTTATGTTCTACGCCGGCAGAGCCCGGCCCCACACATACCTCAGCCGCCGTTAGCCCCGACCGGAAACCAGGACGGGACCAAGGAGTGAGGGGCTACGTGACAAGTTAGGCTCCTGAGTCGCGATGCTCAGGAGTCCCCCTTGGCGCACGAACAGCAAGTAGGGAGGTGTGATGTGGGTCGATCTACCGTTCTACGTCTGCAGAGCCCGGCCGCGCGCATACCTCAACTGCCGTTAGCCCCGACCGGAAACCAGGACGGGACCAAGGAGTGAGGGGCTACGTGACCAGTTAGGCTCCTGTCGCGATGCTCAGGAGTCCCCCTTGACGCTCAAACAGCCTTCGTACCTTGGCTCCGCTCGGGGAGAGGCGCGCGACGAACCAGGCCCGGGGGGGCCTGGCTGGGTGGCGTGCGTCTGGGCGTGACCCAAGCGCAGCCCCCGTGCCCGGCCCCCTCGCGCGGCACTCCCGAGGGGAGGCGTTACGGTGATGCTAGACACTGAGCTCTGGGCTCCCTGAGGTTGATGCGGCCCGGGGGCCGCCCTCAGTTGTTTATCAGCAGCGCGGAGCATAGTGCTTCCGTATGTCTATGGGCATAGCCGCTCCTCGGCAGTGTCGCCAGCCAGCGCGGAGTATGGTGCTTCCACTGGTACGTGGGAGGGGGCTCCCCTCCGGGAGGAGCCCCCGGGGCGTGTACAGCCCCGCCCTGACACGTTGCTGGCACGATAGGGCCTGGCGAGGTGTATCTGGGCACCCGTGAGCCAGTGCGGGACTCACGGGGCCCTACCTCTAGGCGGGTTGCGCCTAGCACTGGGCCTTATCTTGTGATGTTTCCCTGCAAATTTGGTTAGATGCCGGCACTCTAAGTCCTCGGGTCCCGACCCTCGAGCTGGTCTCAGCCGTCGCTGGTATGCCAGGTCACGATGCCGTGGACAAGGCCAGAGGGTGAGGGCTGGAGAGCCAGTAAGAGCCCTGAGTCGCGATGCTTAGGTACCCCCCCCCCTTTAACGTGCAAGTGGTCGGCATGGAGAAGAAGAGGTGCCGTGGACAGGCATCAAATAATCAAGCATGGTGGGTCGAACGCATAGCCGGAAATAAACACAAAAGGGATACATGCCGCTGGGTCTGGCCCGAGCGACTTGGGGATGATGCAGCCCGTGGGGTGCCCCCAACAAGGTAAGCTAACAACATGAAATAAAAGGGATACATGCCGCAGGGACGGACCCATGCGGCCTTGGAATAATGCAGCCCTGGGGGGCGCTCCCAGCTGGAAATGAAACTTGAAACATGTCACCTGATGATGTTGAGGACAAAGGAGTGTTGGTGTAGCTGACCCGGTGGGCTGCGGAAGCCGATCCTCACGAGTCCCCAGGCCTAGGGGCCTCGGGAGGCTCCGGAGGCGCTGGTGGCTCTTCGCGGACCATCTCCATCTCCTCCAGGGCTGCGGAACGCCTGGCCTCTTGAGCCTCCATGATGCCCCTCATGAGGCGCTGGTACGTGGCAGCCGCGTTCGGCAAGCCGTAAGGCATGCGAAAGTAGCTATAGGGTGGACCTTCGCAGCGCCCCACTCGCGAGGGCCAGAGGCGCTCCAGAGAGGTGACTCGATTGAGCCCTGGTATGTCGATGCAGATGCACAGCCCACCATCCTCGCCTGGATGGGGAGCCACAGCTGGTAGGCGGCGGCTGCCTCTCATGACTCTTGACTCCTGTAGCTCCTGAATGGCCTTGCTGACAAACTCCTGAGGGTCTGGCCCTCCTTGCCTTACTCTTTGAGGGAAACATGCTTCGAAACACGCCTCCATGTGGTGCCCAAGCGCCTCCCTCGTGACCTTAGCCAGGTCGGTGGCCCTCCAGGGGAGACCCCCCGAGCCCTGCCTGAGGAGGGCGTTGGGCGCGCTTTCCTATGCGATGGAAGGAGGTTCCCCCTGGGCAGGCGCGGTCCCTAAGGGGCCTGCCTCCTCAGGGGCCGGGCCGGACAATGTCTTCTTCTTCTTGGGGGCGGTCTCGGGAAGCCTCCTGCTTCCGTGATCCAGGTCTTCCAGTGATGCGGCCCGAAAGGCTCGTTCCAGGGAACACACCGCGTCCTTCTCTTCACCGGGCACCGTGATGACTCCGCCACTTCCTGACATCTTGAGGATGTTGTAGCCGTGGTGAGTCACGGCCATGAACTTGGCCAGCGCTGGGTACCCAAGGATGGCGTTGTACGGCAGACGAATGTGGGCGACATCGAAGTCGATGAGCTCGGTGCGGTAGTTGTCTCATGCCCCGAAGGTGACAGGGAGGCGGACCTGCCCAATCGGGACCGTGGAGCCGTCGGTGACTCCGGAGAAAGGCTTGGTTGGCTGAAGCTGGGTGTAGGGCACTTGGAGATTGTTGAATGTTTCCACGGACAGGACGTTGAGACCTGCCCCGCCGTCGATGAGGGTCCTGGTGACCACCACATTGTTGATGATTGGGGAACAAAGCATCGGGAGGACTCCGGCTGTGGCCGCACACTTGAGCTGATCTTATGAGCTAAACGTGATGGTGCACACCGACCACCTGAGAGGGCGCATGGCTTCCAGCTTGGGAAGGACTGCATTCACTTCGCGGGCGAACTGCTTGAAGTTGCGTTGAGAGGCTGGGGCTTGAGCCCCGCCCAGGATGCAGGCGGTCGCGCGCGGCTCCTGGAAGCCCCCAGCCCCCTCGTCCTGATGGTGGTCCTCGTTTCTCCTTGGCTGCGGTGGTAGCGGAGGGAGGCCTACGTTGCCTTGCGGGCGATCCTCGCGAGGCTGATCCCTCCAGTCTCCCTCGCGAGGCGGGTCTTGCCAGCGATCCTCGCGAGGTCGATCGCGCCACCCTTGGCGCGGGCAGCAGTCTTCCTTCTCGACTGTAGCCCCGGTCACCTCGGTCGGGGCGACGACCGATCCTTCCTTCTCGCACGGCTCGGAGCTCTTGACACTCGTTGGTGTTGTGGGTGTGGAGGTCATGGTACACACAGTATCGACTGCCCTTGGGAGGTTCGGGCTGATCTCTGCCCCGCTTGGTATCTGGTTCTGCCGCAAGCACGGCAGCCCCCTTGCGCTTCACATCCTTGGCCTTGGGCTACTTCTCTTCTAGGTCTGCGGCAGGCAGCTCGAGGAGGGAGAGACGCCCTTCCTCAGCCCTGGCGCACTTGGTTGCCAAGTTGAACAACTCCAAGGAAGTGCACAGGTCTTCATGCATCGCCAGCTCCTCCTTCATCTTGACATCGCGCACGCCGTCGGAGAAGGCTGAGATGATGGCCTCCTTGGTCACCTTGGGAATCTTGAGGCGTGCATTGTTGAAGCGCTAGATGTACTTCTGCAGGGTCTCTCCGGGTTGTTGCTTGATGCGGCGCATGTCGCTCACGGCGGGTGGCCGGTCGCGAGTACCTTGGAAGTTGGCAATGAAGCGGGTGCGCATCTCATCCCAGGGGAAGATCGTGCCTGGGGCCAGGTTGAGGACCCAGGTGCGGGCCCCGTCCTTGAGCGCCATGGGAAACCAGTTCGCCATGACCTTCTCGTCTTCGTTGGCAGCTTCGATGCCCAGCTCATAGAGCTGGAGGAACTCCACAGGGTCGGCCGTGCCGTCATAACGAGGAGGCAGGTCTGGCTTGAACTTGCCGGGCCACGCGACACTGCGTAGCTCGGTGGTGAAGGTGCGGCAGCCTGCTGTGGCCACGGGAGGCCTTGGGTGACGGAGAGCTTGGTCTTGCATGTCCCCACGCGCTGCAGCTGGGAGCAGCGCGGGGTCTTGACGCACAGGAGCGGGAGCATGGCTGCGACGTGCTGGAGCAGGGAGCGTCCAGGCAGCTTCTTGCGGGCGAGGGACTTCTTGGCAGCTCTGCTCTTGCCGCGCTGGCACCTGACGGAGCGGGTTCCGCCCAGGGGCCACGCACCTTGGAGCCATGGCGCCTTCTTCAGGAGGAGGCGGTCGGGGCGCAGCCAGAGCTTCGTCGCCCGCGCGGGGCGGGGTGCGGTGCAGCGGAACGGAGGGCGCAGGAGAGCCCCCTGCGACGCGACGAGCTCGGCGACGCGGTCGAGCCATTCTTGGTAGATGTCATCGACGGGACGGTAGCGCAGGAGCTCGTTTGCCGCGACGAGCGCAGCTCGAGCCTCCATGGGTGCGCGGAGCGCGCGGGATGAAGAACCAGCTGGGGTGAGCGAGGGAGTAGCGGTGCGGCCGTCTTGCCGCACGGACGGATGCTGAGACGACGCTTGCCGCTCGTCCCCCGCCGGGCTGGTGGCGGCGTTGACGGCAGGTGACGGGGAATGGTGAGGACGCCCGCCGACAGGAGCCGTCTGGGCGACGCGGGAAGCGAGAGCGGCCCGGCGCTCGGCGCGGGCCCGACGAGCGTCAGACATGGATGCGATGGTAGGAGGAGAACGGGGTGGTGGAAGACGAATTCCGGCGCACCCTGTAACACCCGGGATGTAACTTTCCCAATTTATACTCCAACTCTTGCCGTTTCCGGCGTTAAGTTAGTGTATTTTCTCGGGTTCAGGTCTTTGTCTCCGTGTGTTGTTATCGTTGTCATGCATCTCATATCATGTCATCATGTGCATTGCATTTTCATACGTGTTCATCTCATGCATTCGAGCATTTTTCACGTTGTCCGTTTTGCATTCCGGCGCTTCGTTCTCCTTCAGTGGTCATTTCTAGCTTTCTTTCGTGTGTGGAGTTTAAACATTTCCGGATTGGACCGAGACTTGCCAAGCGGCCTTGGTTTACTACCGGTAGACCGCCTGTCAAGTTTCGTATCATTTGGACTTCGTTTGATACTCCAACGGTTAACCGAGGGACCGAAAAGGCCTCGTGTGTGTTGCAGCCCAACACCCCTCCAATTTGGCCCAAAACCCACCTAAACCTGCTCCATCATCTAGAGCGTTCGGTCACGATCGCGTGGCCGAAACCGCACCTCATTTGGACTCTCCTAGCTCCCTCTATGCCTATAAAGAGGTCCTCCTCGAAAATTTCGGATCCCCTCCCCGAAACCCTAAAAAAATCGTCTCCGCACGGCCGGACATTGTCCGCACCGCGCCGGACACCGCCGCCAGCCACTCCCCGCCTGCCACGTGGCGCCGCGCCCCGCCGCCACCGCCGAGGCCCGTGCGGCCCAGCGCCAGCCCCCGC
>NC_057803.1:180280999-180290484 GCF_018294505.1 Triticum aestivum | reverse complement strand
CCGGTCGCCGCCGCCTTCGCCTGTCGCCGCCTCGCAGCCGCCGTCCTCGCCGCCGTCGAGATCTAGCCGCGGGAGCTCAAGATCCGGCCTCCCCGCTCCCTCTCCGGCGAGATCCGCCACCGCCTCGGCTTCCGTGTCCCGGGTTGACTTTTCTCGCGGGGTGATTTTCTACTAAGTCCTTAAATCGCAGATCCATGTGCTCATGTTCATAGCTCCGTAACTTTGCATCCGTAGCTCTGATTCATGCATATAGCATATCAAAATGTTCATCTCAGAGAGTACATCATTTCATTCCATTGCATCATTTTCATTTGAGTTCATATTGATGCCCGAAATGCTGTTAGAAGAGGGCTACTTGAGATAATTGTCAGATCTGCTACTCCGTTTAGCTTTTTGTCATTTTTGCCATGATTATTGTGTGCATGATATGCCCTGATGCTCTGCATATGTTTTGTTAAGGGTTTTGTCATATTTCCGGAGGTGCAACCCATGTATTTTTGTGATGTGTGTGGTGACTAGTGCAAGCTTGCAAAGTGGTGCACTTGTTAATTCTGTTTTCAGGGACTTAACAATTCCACTAAGTCCTTGATCTGTTTATCTCATGATGCCATATTTCCATGTTCTTTCCTAGTGATCCATGCCTCTTTTGAGGATGATCAGTAAGGATGTTTTATTAATATTGTAGAGCTCTATCCATCCATGTCCTTGTTTGCAATTATGGAGCACCCTAGCTTGAGCCAATCGAGCTCTACTTTTGCTACTTTGTGAATCTGGGCAGATTTTCAACTTGTTTGCAATTTTGCCGATGATGTTGTAGTTGATCCGTGCATGCCATGCTATTGTTCTTGCCATGTCTATCTTGCATTTTGTGCCTTCTTGACGGATGTATGCTTATCTTGTCATGACTTGCACCGTAGTGAGTGCATCGAGCTCGTAAACATGCCTACTTGAGTTATATTTTCAGCATGTGCCAGTTTTCACCAAGTCTGAAAACTGATTATGTTTTTGCTATGTTCACATGCTTGTAATTGTATTTTGTGATCCCTTTTGGCTCGAGGTCACTAAGAGAATTTTGTTAAGCTTTTTGAGTAGCTCCATGCCATGCTTTACTTTGCCATGTTCAGGTCCTGTAGCATGTAGTTTTGTTGCTCCGAAGAGGGCTACCTGATCTGAAATTCTAGACAAGTGTTAATTTCACTAAGTCTAAAATCTGTTTGTCATATGCATTTTGCCATGATTGTTTGAACCTGTTAATGGATGAATTGGCCGTAGCTCAATGCTAGATTTTTGTTAAGCATCATGATTTCATCCCTTCCATGTATTTTGTTGTCTTGTTTCGGTGTTGTAGCATGTTCATCTCATTGCATTTAGATGGCTACTTGCTGTAAATCGCAGACCGGTGTCATATTTGAATCGCTTGCCATTTTCAAACCGTAACTCCGATTCCGGCGTTCTTTATATCGCTTTCAATCGATTTCATCTCATCTTTCCAGTGGCACACTTGGATTTCCAAGTTGAGGCCAGGTTCTTGCATTTCCTGTCATATCTTGCATTTTGCATCCCGCATCGCATCCCGCATAGCATACCATCTTTGCATCATTTTGTTTGAGTCTTGCACGTGGTTGATTGTGTTCTTGTTGCTTGTTTTGTCTTGTTGGGTAGAGCCGGGAGACGAGTTTGCCAACGAGGATCCCATTGAGTTTGCTTTCGATGATCCAGTCAACTCTGACAACTGTGCAGGCAAGATGATCATACCCTCGAAATCACTACTATCTTGCTATGCTAGATTGCTCGCTCTTTTGCTATGACAATGCTATGATGCCTACCACTTGCTTTCAAGCCTCCCAAATTGCCATGTCAAACCTCTAACCAACCATGTCCTAGCAAACCTTTGATTGGTTATGTTACCGCTTTGCTTAGCCCCTCTTATAGCGTTGCTAGTTGCAGGTGAAGATTGGAGGCCGTTCCTTGTTGGAACATTTATTTACTTGTTGGGATATCATTATATTGCTATGTTATCTTAATGCATCTATATACTTGGTAAAGGGTGGAAGGCTCGGCCTCTCGCCTAGTGTTTTGTTCCACTCTTGCCGCCCTAGTTTCCGTCGTATCGGTGTTATGTTCCCGGATTTTGCGTTCCTTACGCGGTTGGGTTATAATGGGAACCCCTTGATAGTTCACCTTGATTAAAGCTTTTCCAGCAATGCCCAACCTTGGTTTTACCATTTGCCACCTAGCCTCTTTTCCCTTGGGTTTCCGGAGCCCGAGGGTCATCTTATTTTAGCCCCCCCGGGCCAGTGCTCCTCTGAGTGTTGGTCCAACCGAGCGATGTCTGGGGCTACCAGGGGCAACTCTGGGCTGGCCTGCCCGACGTCTTGCTCATCCGGTGTGCCCTGAGAACAAGATATGTGCAGCTCCTATCGGGATTTGTCGGCACATCTGGGTGGTGTTGCTGGTCTTGTTTTAACCTGTCGAAGTGTCTTGAAGAACCGAGGTACCGAGTTTGATCGGAACATCTTGGGAGGAGGTCTATTCCTTCGTTGACCGTGAGAGCTTGTCATGGGCTAAGTTGGGACCCCCCTGCAGGGATTTGAACTTTCGAAAGTCGTGCCCGCGGTGATGGGCAGATGGGAATTTGTTAATGTCCGATTGTAGATAACTTGAACCTTAATTTAATTAAAATGAATCAACTGAGTGTGTTACCGTGATGGCCTCTTCTCGGCGGAGTCCGAGAAGTGGACACGGTGTTGGAGTAATGTTTGCGCAGGTTGTTCTCTAGTTACTCGCTCGCGCTTTGCCTCCTCATATCGCTCTCTTTTGCGAATAAGTTAGCCACCATATATGCTAGTCGCTTGCTGCAGCTCCACATATTTTTACCTTGCCCTACCTATAAGCTTAAATAGTCTTGATCGCGAGGGTGCAAGATTGCTGAGTCCCTGTGGCTCACAGATTACTATTACACCAGATGCAGGTCCAGATGATTTCGCTCCAGGTGACGCGCTCGAGCTCAAGTGGGAGTTCGACGAGGACTCTCAATGTTACTATGTTTCTTTTCCTAATGATCAGTAGTGGTGCCCAGTTGGGGGTGATCGGGACCGTGTCGTATGTTGGGTTCTCTTTTATTTTGGCACCATAGTCGGGCCATGAGTGTTTGGATGATGTAATGTTATTTATGTACTTGATTGACGTGGCGAGTGTAAGCCAACTATGTTATCTCCCCTTTATGATTTATATTACATGGGATGTTGTGAAGATTGCCTAACTTGCGACATATGCCTTCAATGCGATTATGCCTCTAAGTCGTGCCTCGACACGTGGGAGATATAGTCGCATCGAGGGTGTTACAAGTTGGTAATCAAAGCCTTCCCCGACCTTAGGAGCCCATTGCTTGATCGTTCTTAGCAGCCGAGTTGTGTCTAGAAAAAAATGTTTTGAGTCATTTAGGAATTATATATCGGAGAGTTTAGGAATTCTTTTTACTTCCCAGTCTCCTCATCACTCTGGTAAGGCATCTTGACGTAGAGTTTGACTCTTCTCTTCTCAAATTTCACTAAAAAAATTTAGGATCACGCGGGTATCTTGGAATCGTTCCGATGGTTTTATGATGAGAACATTGTCTTGGTGCCTCCTGTCAGGGGTTTAGTGGAAGTGTCCCGGGGAGTTGAGCTCTGAGGTGTTGTCGTCATAATTTTATCGTTGCAGTTCTGGAATACCTGAGTTTAGTACGCCGACATCGAAAATCTCTTTTATGCAGTTCGTTGGTGAGATAACCTCGACGCCACCCAGTACTGGGGCGGGAGTTCGGGAGTATCGCCATAACTTGTATAACGGATGCTTTTTGAAGGTTGAGGTAGATGGTTTCCGAAGTTTTTCTCGGTTATGTGTTGAAGGATGGATACAGATGGATGTAGGATTTGCTAGATTTGGGTGAGATATTATGCTTCCCCTGTATCCCCAACACCCGATTGCATAACTAGAAAGGTTCGGGAGTTTCATAGGTGGGAATTCTCGTAGCTCTAGTTCTTCTTCCACGGATATTTGGTTTGAGATTGGGATTTCTTACCGATTATTCGTTCTTGATCCGTATCTTATTGATTTATTTCTCTACCTTAATTCTAAGTGGCTTCTCAATTTAGGGATATGTGACCATTTCAAGAGGAATGCGTTCATTCATTTTGTTCGGATGTGAAGACTATATGTTGCAATTTTCATTCTGTTGGATTCAGCTTCAATATTTGTCTATCAATGTGCTAATGGATGTCAACCTCTTCAGGATGGCTCCTCCAACGCGCACGACTCCGAATCCTGATCCGCCACCACCTCCACCTCCTCCGGAGGCATGGCAAGCTGTGATGGCCGCAACCAATGCAAACACACAGTTGATCATGCAAATTCTTCAAGAGTGCAATCAAGGCAACCAAGGGAATCAAGGCAACAATCAGAATCACTTTGCTACACTCAACCAGTTCCTTGCTAACGGGCCAAAGACTTTCAGCAATTGTGTTGAGGCAACCGTTGCTGACGATTGGCTTGTGGATCTATGCAAGCATTTCGAGTGTAGTAACGTCAGGACTGAGGACTTTGTTAAGTTCGCTTCCTTCCAACTCAAAGATCAAGCCGCAGAATGGTCCCAGCAGTACAAGGACTCTAGAGGTGGACGTGTTATCACTTGGGATGATTTCCGTCGAGATTTCCGAGCTCATCATATTCCTCAGAGCGTGGTTGAAAGCAAGCGTGAGGAATTCCGCAACCTGAAGCAAGGCTCTTTGTCTGTCTATGACTACAACAAGTTGTTCCGGAAGCTCGCCCGCTTTGCCAAGTAGGACGTCCCTGATGAGAAGAGCATGATATACCAGTTCAGAGGTGGTCTCAGAGAAGAAATTTAGCTAGCTCTTGTTCTCTTTGAGCCCATGAGGTACGATGAGTTCTACAACATGGCACTGAAGCAAGAGGCCGCTCAGTTGAGGTGTGATGCTTCCAAGAAGCAAGTCAGAGATGTTACTCCTTCTTCCTCTACTCAAGTGGCCAAGCAGCAGAAGTATTGGCTTCCTCCTCCTCCGTTCCGCCAGCCGTATCAGCAGAAGAGCAAAGGTGGCTGTGGTTCTTCCCACCCACCCAACCCTGGCTTTCAGAACAAGACTTCGTCTCAAGCTCCAAGATCGAGTGATCCGTACCACCGTCCGCTTTCAGAGGTCACGTGCAACAAGTGCCAACAGAAGGGTCACTATGCCAACAAGTGTTTCAACCAGAGGCGTCTTCCTCCTCCTCCTCCTGTCAGATCGGCAAGTACAGCTATGGTCAAGCATAACACCAAGTCCGCCAAGGTCAACTTGCTGAATGCAGCTCAGGCAGAGGACTCACCAGATGTGATCATGGGTAACCTTCCTATTAATGATATTCCAGCTAAAGTCCTTTTTGACACTGGTGCATCTTTATCATTTTTATCGAAGCCTTTTGCATCAATGCATGATGTGCATACTATTGATTTGCCTAAGCCGATAGCGGTTTCTTCTCCGGGTTTGTTCATGAACACTAAAATGATGGCTCCGAATGTTACTATCACCTTGGGCGACTACAAGTTCCTTTCTTCTCCTATAGTTCTTGGCAACTCGGATATTGATCTTATTCTCGGAATGGATTGGCTTTCTAAGCACAAGGCTCAGCTTGATTGTGCTGCCAGGCAGATTCAATTGACTCATTCGTCTGAGGATGTAATTGTCTTTGCCGCTCGTGATGATACTATCTGTCTGTTTTCTCTCAATGAGAAGGGTGAACTGGATGTTATCTCGCAGATTCCAGTCGTTTGCGAATATCAAGACGTCTTTCCAGAAGAGCTTCCAGGAATGCCTCCGCACCGGCCAGTTGAATTCGTTATTGATCTTGAGCCCGGTACGGAACCTGTGTGCAAGTGTCCTTACAAGCTCGGACCTGAAAAGTTGAAGGAGCTGAAGAAGCAACTCGATATTCAAGAGAAAATGGGTCTCATCCGGCCTAGTTCTTCTCCGTGGGGTTGTGGTGTTCTTTTTGTGAAGAAGAAGGATGGAACGGACCGACTTTGTGTTGATTACCGTCCATTGAACAAGAAGACCATCAAGAACAAATACCCACTTCCCAACATCAATGAGTTGTTCGAACAACTCAAAGGTGTCCAAGTATTCTCCAAGCTTGATCTCCGTATGGGTTATCATCAGATTCGAATCCGTGAGCAAGATATTCCCAAGACGGCTTTCAGGACAAGCTATGGTTCATATGAATACACTGTCATGTCTTTTGGCCTCGTCAACGCTCCTCCGACTTTCTCTCGCATGATGAACTTCATCTTCAACGCCTACACCAATGACTTCGTTTTGGTCTATCTCGACGACCTTCTGGTTTTCTCGAAGAATAAGGAAGATCATGCCAAGCACTTGTGTTTGGTTCTTGATAAGCTCAGAGAACATCAGTTCTACGCCAAGTTCTCCAAGTGCGAATTTTGGCTCGATGAGGTTCTTTATCTTGGTCATATCATCTCTGCCAAGGGCATTGCCGTGAATCATGAGAAGGTGTCTCCAATTGTGAATTGGGAACCTCCTCGGAACGTGAAGCAACTCCGTAGCTTCCTCGGTCTCGCAAGCTATTGTCGAAGATCCGTTGAAAACTTTTCTAAGATCGTGAAGCCTCTCTCAAATCTTCTCCAGAAGCACGTCAAGTACGTTTGGTCTCCGGAGTGTGACATTGTTTTCAACACTTTGAAAGAGAAATTGATCACTGCTCCACTTCTGACTCCGCCTGATGAATCCAAGCCGTACGAGGTCTTTTGTGATGCCTCTCTCCAAGGTCTTGGCGCAGTATTGATGCAAGAGAAGAAAGTTGTTGCTTATACCTCTCACCAGTTGAAGCCCAATGAGAAGAACTATCCCACTCATGATCTCGAGTTGGCGGCAGTTGTGCATGCTCTTTTGACTTGGAGACATCTCTTATTGGGAAGAAAAGTGGACATCTTCACTGATCACAAGAGTCTCAAGTACATCTTCACTCAGCCTAATCTCAACCTCAGGCAAACTCGATGGGTCGAAATGATTCAAGAGTATAATCCGAGTATCGAGTATACTCCAGGCAAGGCCAATGTGATTGTTGACGCATTGAGCAGAAAGGCTTATTGCAACAGTCTGATTCTCAAGCCTTATCAACCCGAGCTTTGTGAAGCTTTCCGCAAACTTAATCTGCAAATTGTTCCTCAAGGTTTCCTCGCCAACCTTCAAGTCTCTCCTACCTTGGAAGACCAGATTCGCCAAGCCCAGCTTCTTGATGCTATGGTGAAAAAGGTGAAGATTGGGATTGCCAAGAGTCAACCCAAGTACAAGTGCTACCGCCTTGATGACAAGGACACTCTCTTCTTCGAGGATCGTATTGTTGTGCCCAAAGGTGAACTTCGTAAAGTGATCATGAACGAGGCTCACAATTCTCTCCTCTCCATCCACCCTGGGCGCACGAAGATGTATCAGGAACTTAAGAAGGCTTATTGGTGGACTCGAATGAAGCGCGAGATTGCTCAATTCGTGAATGAATGTGATGTCTGCAGAAGAGTGAAGGCAGAACACCAAAGGCCAGCTGGTCTCCTCCAACCTCTTGCCATTCCAGAATGGAAGTTTGACCACATTGAAATGGACTTCATGACTGGGTTTCCAAAGTCCAAGCGTGGCAATGATGCTATATTCGTTGTCATCGACAAACTGACCAAAGTGGCTCACTTTCTACCTATCAAAGAGTCGATCACTGCAGCTCAATTGGCGGAACTCTATACCTCTCGGATTGTCTCTCTGCACGGTATCCCACAAGTGATCTCTTCAGACCGTGGCAGCATCTTTACCTCCAAGTTTTGGGATTCTTTTCAAAAGGCCATGGGCACCAACATCCGCTTCAGCACAGCTTTCCATCCCCAAACTAGCGGTCAAGTCGAGCGTGTCAACCAGATTCTTGAAGATATGCTCAGGGCTTGTGTGATCTCCTTCGGCATGAAGTGGGAGGATTGTCTTCCTTATGCTGAATTCTCCTACAACAACAGTTTTCAAGCAAGTTTGGGCAAGGCCCCATTTGAAATTATGTATGGCAGGAAGTGCCGTACCCCTCTCAACTGGTCTGAAACCGGTGAACGTCAGCTTTTGGGTAATGACTTAATCATAGAGGCAGAGGAAATGTGCAAAGTCATTCGAGATAACCTCAAAGCAGCCCAATCCCGCCAAAAGAGCTACTATGATAGTAAGCACCGTGATTTGGCTTTCGAGATCAGAGATCATGTTTACCTCTGCGTCTCTCCTATGAAAGGTACTCGTCGCTTCGGTATCAAAGGGAAGCTTGCCCCTAGATACGTGGGACCTTTCAAGATTGTCAGCAAGACAGGCGACCTCTCCTATCAACTCGATCTTCCTTCAAACTTTGCAAATGTTCATGACGTGTTCCATGTCTCTCAGCTTCGAAAGTGCTTCAAGACTCCTGACCGCACCGTCAACTTCGAGGACATTGAGCTCCAAGAAGATCTCTCTTATCGTGAGCACCCAGTGGCTATTCTCGAAGAGACTGAACGCAAGACTCGCAATAAGTCAATCAAATTCCTCAAAGTCAAGTGGTCACACCATTCCAACCGTGAAGCTACCTGGGAACGCGAGGATCACCTCCGTTCTGAGTACCCGGCGTTCTTTCAGTCCTAGATCTCGGGACGAGATCCTTTCGTAGTGGTGGAGTGTTGTAACACCCCGGATGTAACTTTCCCAATTTGTACTCCAACTCTTGCCGTTTCCGGCGTTAAGTTAATTTATTTTCTCGGGTTTGGGTCTTAGCCTCCGTGTGTTGTTATCGTTGTCATGCATCTCATATCATGTCATCATGTGCATTGCATTTTCATACGTGTTCATCTCATGCATTCGAGCATTTTCCCCGTTGTCCGTTTTGCATTCCGGCGCTTCGTTCTCCTCCGGTGGTCATTTCTAACTTTGTTTCGTGTGTGGGGTTTAAACATTTCCGGATTGGACCGAGACTTGCCAAGCGGCCTTGGTTTACTACCGGTAGACCGCCTGTCAAGTTTCGTATCATTTGGACTTCGTTTGATACTCCAATGGTTAACCGAGGGACCGAAAAGGCCTCGTGTGTGTTGCAGCCCAACACCCCTCCAATTTGGCCCAAAACCCACCTAAACCTGCTCCATCATCTAGAGCGTTTGATCACGATCGCGTGGCCGAAAACCGCACCTCATTTGGACTCTCCTAGCTCCCTCTATGCCTATAAAGAGGTCCTCCTCGAAAATCTCGGATCCCCTCCCCGAAACCCTAAAAAAATCGTCTCCGCGCGGCCGGACATTGTCCGCACCGCGCCGGACACCACGCCAGCCACTCCCCCACCTGCCACGTGGCGTCGCGCCCCGCCTCCGCCGCCGAGGCCCGCGCGGCCCAGCGCCGGCCCCCGCGGCCCGCTTCCGCCGCCGCCGCCTACCGCGCACCGGCCGCTCCTCT
>NC_057803.1:179457047-179540000 GCF_018294505.1 Triticum aestivum | reverse complement strand
AGTAGACGGTGGAGGGGTGGTTGAACAGTAGCCGGTGGAGTAGCGCACGGTGGAGGCTGGATGAACAGGAGCCCGTGGAGGCTGGAGGAGGTCGACGGTAGCCCGTGGAGGCTAGAGGAGGTCGACGGTGGAGATGAACAGTATCCCGTGGAGTCCCGTTTTGCGGTACGCCACACCCCTCCCGATGAACATGACCCCTGTTTCGACCGTAGCGCTCCAACATAAGTCCGTTTCGTCCGTTTTGCGGTACGCCACACCCCTCCCAATCAACAGGACCCCTGTTTCGACTGTAGGAGGTTCGTTTCCTCCGTTTTGCGGTATGCCACACCCCTCCCGATCAACAGGACCCCCGTTTCAACCGTAGGAAATCTATTTCCTCCATTTTGCGGTACGCCAGACCCCTCCCGATCAACAGGACCCCATTCCGAAAGTAGGAGGTCTGTTTCCTCCGTTGTGCAGTACACCAGGCGTCGTTTCCATCGCCTGTTCCATCCAAGCCCTCCCGTTGAACACGAACACGCATTCCGTTCTGATCCAGCAGGTTGGCTCCCAGGCATTCCGTTGCCTCCCGTTGAACACGACGCATTCCGTTGCCTCCCCATGAACACGACGCATTCCATTGCCTCCCCATGAACATGACGACGACGATGTTTCTCTGTTCCGACCCAGCCATGTACACAAACCCTGGCCGTACGTATGCGCGAGTAGGCATTCGAGACCCCGCCCATATGTACACATACGTCGGCGTATTTTCTTTCTTGCACCCTGGCCGCTGTATGTACGTGTACATGCCACGTGCGCACCTCTACTATGACACGTACGCGCCTCTACTACGACACATGCGCTCCTCTACATCCACTAGTATATATGTACGTACACATTCGCGACCAGAATGACAACGCTACGTACGCTTCGACCAGGTGGGTCCCGACTTCAGGCACTTCCTTGCCTGCGAAGATGTAGCTGGTGGGTCCTAGCAGTCAGGGGGGCGACGCAAGGAAGATGTAGCTGGTGGGTCCCAGCGGTTAGGGGCAAACGTTTTTTTCGTGAAATACGGTGGCCCGTCCGGTGGGTCCCCGCTGTCAGGTGGAGGAATGATTATTTTGCACGTAATAAGGAGGCACTTCCTTGCTGCGGCTGTGGACACAGCTGTCAGCCTCTCCACGTACAGTCCACGTCCGATGGAAGCTGTTCCTTGACCACGTTGACCACGCCGCGCCGAGAGCACCAGGGCGGTGGATGACGGCGAGGCCTAGGAAGGGGACGACGCGGAGCCAGGGAAGACGCGGCAGTGGATGCCCACGCGTAGAGGAGTACGAGGGTTCACTGGTTCGCTGATTCATTTTTTTTGTGCGTAATAAGGACGCACTTCCTTGTGTGCAAAGATATAGCTGGTGGGTCTGAGCTGTCAACGGCGGTAACGTTTTTTCGCGAAATACAAAGGCCCTTTCGGTGGGTCCCTGATGTCAGGTGGACGAATCATTATTTTGCGTGTAATAAGGAGGCATTTCCTTGCGTGTGGACGTGGACCCAGCTGTCGGCCTCTCCATGTACAGTCCACTTCAGATGCATGTCGGTCGTTGACCATGTTGAATAGGCCGTGCCAAGAGCACCAGGGCGGTGGACGACGGCGAGGCCTAGGAAGGGAACGACACAGAGGCAGGGAAGACTCGACAGTTGTTTCCCACGCGGAGGGGAGTACGACTATACGAGGGTTTACTGGTTCGTCTGCCATCGCCGGAGAATAACAGCAGGTGTGGGTGAGTAGAGGGATGGCTAGGCTAACGATGGGAGTACGGTGGGGCGGTGAGGCCTGCGCGGCAACAGAGCCGGCCGCAGGGTGGAGGGAGCAGGCAGTCCCACCGGTGCTTGTTTGAGCGGCTGGAACAGGAAGAGCAGAGATTGAAGAAGCACGACGGCCGTTGGATGGCCATCCAACAGTCACTGCTTGTGCGTCAACCTTTTTTTTAGGAAAGCCTCAAATCTGTGGAAAACAGCATACAACCCATCTGCCATTATTTCTAATAATTTACAGCCCATTTGCTAATTATTAAGGGTTTTTTGGAGCCCATATTCTTTTTGTTAGCATTACAGCCCATATTGTGGCAACTGTTAAAAAATTATATGAAATTTTGCATATTTCGGTGCGGTCCGAACTGTTTTTAATCCTGAAATTTCGACTCACATTCAAATTGATTTTAAAAATAAATGTATATCAATATAAAATCCAACAAATTCTCCACGCATAAAAATTAATGTAATTTAAAATCTCTAAATGAAAAAAAGATATTTGAAACTAATTGCCGGTTTGATGTGTTTTAAAAATGTACAGCCCATTTCTCATTACTGATAGGCCGTTTTCTCGGCCAGCCGAATGAAAGCTCTCCTCGTCTTGAAAGATTTGCAGCCCAACAGGCCTGACAAAGCGACTTACTTGGCAAATCACAAAAAAACTGGGATGTGGCTGTGGACCCAGCAGTCAGCCTCTCCACGTACAGTACTCTTCCGATGGAATGTCGTTGACCATGTTGACCACGCCGCGCCGAGAGCACCAAGGCGGTGGACGACGGTGAGGCCTAGGAAGGGGAAGACGCGGTAGTGGATGCCCACACGGAGAGGAGTACGAGGGTTCACTGGTTCGGCTGCAGTGTGAGGCTGCCGTTGCCGCAGGGCCTGGCTAGCGGTGGGAGTAGTAGGGGGCGATGAGGCCTCAACGGCAGCACACCCGGCCACTGGAGGCAGGAGCAGGCGGTCTCCCCAGCGCTGGTTTGGGCGGCTGGTGCAAGAAGAGCAGCGATTGAAGAAGCAGCAGGACCGTTCAATTCAAATCCAACGGTTACTGCTGCTAGAATCGTTTGTTGACTAAGTTGACAAGCCCTGCGTACGCGTCAACTTAGTAGGCCCACAGGTCATCCTCCCAACCGGTGCACCCCAGATGTCAGTGGGAGGAATCATTTTTTTCGCGTAATAAGGACGCAGTTGATTGCGTGCGACCAGACCAGCGGAGGGAGTAGGGTGGGCCGGGGAAGCCTGCGCGGCATCACAGCGGGCCACAAGAGGAGGGAGCAGGCAGTCCCGCCGGTGCTAGTTTAGGCGGCTGGAGCAGGATGATCAGAGATTGAAGAAGCACATCGGTCGTTGGATGGACATCCAACAGTCACTGCTGCTAGAATCGTGTGTTCACTGACAAAGCCTTGCGTAAACAAGTCAGCCTCAAAATCTGTGGCGTGTACAGCCCATTTGCTATTATTTTTATAATTTTTACTCATTTTCTAATTCATATGGAATTTATTGGAGTCTATTTTCCATTTTTAGAATTGCTGGCCATTTTCTGGTCAGTACCAGGGTCAAAAAATTAACTAAATGTGTGGGAAATTTTGAAAATTCTCAAATTTTTCTACGGAACGAAATATTCTTAATCCAAAAATTAAAAGCCATACTAAAACAAATTTAAAAATAAATTAGTACTATGTCATGTTAAATCCAATGAAATACGTATACGATATCAGTGAAGAACAAAAACAAAAAAAGAAACTTATATCCCATTTGCTATAATTTTTTTGGAATTTTCAACCCCTTTTGATATTACTTTTAACAGACATTGACCATACTCTTAAGCCAGGCCGGAATGCATCCCTCCTCGTCTTGAAAGATTTGCAGCCCAGTAATTCGGAGAAAACAAATAGGCCTAGCTTGGGTATTCTTCAAAAAGAAATACTGGGCTACCTATTTTCCCAAAGAACTGGTGCATGAGCATTTAGCTTTATTTATTTATTTACTTATTTATGTTTAGGGGACCATGAGCATGTACCTGGGCCAGATTCATGTGAGAGCCTCCCTTCCAGTTAATTATGGGCTTCTCTATTGGGCCTTCATCAGTGGGTTGCATGTTATCAACAAGTGGAAAATGTGTTCCGTACGAAAAATAGTATGCGCTACGTACGGTACGGGGCACTAAAGGATCGAACCATGCAACGACTTCCAAAACATTGTGTTTGTCGTTCTAACAACACATTTATTCAACCAACAGACGAAATATACTACTGATTGTACATTGAAAACAACAGCAGCAACAACCAGGGCTGGGGGTGCAACAGAAGCAGTAAGCAAGCCAGAAGAGTGAAGACGCACCTCTCTCTTCCAAACCAAACATCAGCCATCATTACAAAAGGGCTACCAAAAAAGAACAAGTGTATGCATCAAACTAAATAAAGATCCTACTACACCAAGTGTACGCATCTAACTAACTGGCTCAGTTAGACATTACTATTTATTAACCTGTGGAGATTGGCTGACGGCTTGAACCAGATGGGTGCCTGACGGGGGAAACTCTAGCCAGCAGGTCGAAGTCTGATACTTGCGACCCTCTCTCCTACTTTGGGCTGCAGAGCATGGCAGCACATATCAGGGTATGGTGCATGCAGAGACGAATGGTACGCTGTGTACACACAGTTTTGCCTGATGAACGAAACCGTGCTGCCATCATGATCCTTTCCGTCGGTTATCTCCTAGTTAATCAGATAATTCAGTCTGAGAAACAGAGAATGCGTACCAAGGCTACTTACCAGCCTCCAGTCAAAAATTCCTGAAGGCCCAGAAAAGCTGGGATCCTGCTTAAAGACCTTGTAGTGACTGTGATTGTATTTCGTGAAACAACACTCCGGTACGTGAGAACGATCATCAATCTTTCGCCGTCGTCTGATCGAGCCAGGAACCACATGCAACTGCCATGCCACTTTTCTTTGAAAGGTTCTGGGATTAGGAAGGGTAGTGACACCAGGCGTCCTACAACATCATATCAAGTTGGAGTCAAATAAAAAAGGGCTCTTGATTTAGTCAATCTTAAGAATAGCATGTTATGAGCATGAATATTTTTTCAGCAAATGTTGACAGTAATATAAGCAAGCCATCATGATATCATAGGAAAGTAACATACTGCTGTAACAGCCGTTTGTAGTGATGATTGGAGTAGGCCAGCAATACATCCAGCCATAGAAGGAGTCGACAGCGTAAATGAAGCCCTTGTGTTCAATGGCATCAGAGAACCATGGAGGATGTATGATCATGCGATGGACGTGCAGATTTATCCACTTACCGAAGTGACCTGTCAGATAGGAGAGACCGTGGTTGAAGAACGCAATTAGGCTGAAGTATTTATAATTCACAGATCTTGTGGGCACTTGGCAGATTACAACCTTGAGCAAATCAAACTTGGTATCATATTGGCTACTATAAGATTCCGAGTATTCTGGGCCGCGGTGCCAAAGCAGTGCAGTGTTAATCGAAGGAAGGGGGATCAATCGCCGGGTGCAGACCTCCACGAGCA
The DNA here is from genome assembly GCF_018294505.1 of Triticum aestivum. Taxonomy (NCBI): domain Eukaryota; kingdom Viridiplantae; phylum Streptophyta; class Magnoliopsida; order Poales; family Poaceae; genus Triticum; species Triticum aestivum. The sequence continues at coordinate 179,534,674 of NC_057803.1, read as the reverse complement.
TCCAGCTGCCGCGACCGTCAACGAGCACCATCCAAGGCGTGTTAATGCCGACCCAGTACATACCGTTAATGTAGTTGAGGCTGACGGGGATCGGATCGCAGTCAAGGGGGTTGATGCTCACCACCCTACGATCGTTATGCTGCGTGACATGTCGTTTCTGAAGATTAGGCGGCATCAGCAAGCAAGGAGCTGGCTTAAAAAGCTCTGACCTGAGGGCTTTGAGTAAACGGTACAACCCCGATGAGCACGTGGCGAGCGGCATGGTACTGAGATTGTCCACACGCGAAACAATGAGCTTGATTACCTCTGTGGGGAGCGAATTCCAGCCACTCTTTCAGTGGACGCTGCTCGGTTTTGCCATTGTTAGTGCTTGGGTTTCGGGCGAGGGGGAGGCGCCTTAGCGGGGATGGAAGATTGGACGAGATTATGTGCGGACAAAGATGGAGAAGCGAATATGTGCTGCGGGAAGTGGACAGGTGATGATGACTACAGCACGCCGCTTGACTTACGAGACACATACCAGCAGTGTAGGGTCATGTCAATGCCAGACAACTTGCTTGAGTGATCACAGTACTAGTACTCCCTACAGTGATATGCCCTAACTTGCTTGAGTAGAGTAGTAGAGTAGGACTCTGCTCTACTACTAGCACCGGAGGAGTAGTATATTCTAATCTAAAATAGTTACGAACTTCAATGCCCGAGCGTGGAACGACTATGAACCGTGCTCAAAGACCGTGTCTACATGGTGTTTGGACATGGGCGACAACCTCAACGCCAACGATGCTGCTCCCGTTGCACCGTATGTGTTTCTGTCCTTCTTGTTCGAAATTGTGGTAGAATTCATGATTTTTTTTGTGCTTATTCGGATTAAATCTCATAGTAACTTGCTCATATATTCAACTGGCGCAACGTCCCCTACAGCCACTCCCGTTTCATGGATGGCCTAGTCAATGCCTCCAAGGAGCCCTTCGTCCACTGCTATGAGTGCCCGATGCCGTTTTGTGGCTCACTGGCGGACATGGTGCATCACCTCACGGATGCGTGCAGCTGTCACTGCTGGCACTTGGTGGAGAACATCAAGTACGAGACGTGCTACCCGTTCACCACGCCGGAGTCACTGGAGGATCGACGTGAGAGGGAGGGGGAGGAGATAGCGATGAACGTGAACGTGAGGGGGAGGAGATAGTGATGTCGTGGGAGGCGCAGTATTTATAGCGAGCAATGGCACACCTACGTAAGATATGGACTGAGCTACACTGACTTAACTGCGGGTCCAGTTGCGTCACTGACTTGTGGGCCAGACCCCTGTTGGGCCCATATGTCAGTGACCCAATGCACATGCAGTTAAGTAACAGCTACGTAGGCATATTTGTTGGAGTAAATTACGGGGGAGAGAAGGGGTGGAAATATTGCTGGTCACAACGGATTGGACGAGCGTGGGGGGAGGAGAGTCATGCATGCAGATTTTTTCACACGGGGTGGAGTGGTGGGACCGCCGAAGGGATAAGGAGAGTTTGGCAGGAATATTGTTTCCACACATGGAGAGGAAAAGATTTGGAGACGAACGGGCTTCCTGCAGGTCTGGGGAACGGTGCATAATAAGTCATCTTGCATGCCGGGCTAGGTATAGTCTCAAGTCATTAAAACATACACGCCCCACACATGTTCATATTTCAAGGTGCACTAAATTATTGCATGCGGTGATTAAAGTTGGCCATAATGGTGATGTCTAAGCTGGTATCATGCACACGGGAATAGCAAACATGCTGATGTGGCAAAGAATTAAAGAAGAGAGGGGGGGTTGGAGTAACTAGTGTTCATGCATGCATTGGTAAACACATTTTTTATGAAGAACGACAACACTAGTTGAGTACTTTTGCAGACTTCAAAAACTATTCCACCGCCTCTACTATCTTGCTAAGAGTAGGTGAAATTTTTGAATCGAGCCCTTCAAACTAGAAGGGAGGTAGTGGTACTCTAATAGCTAACCTTGTTGTGATGATAAGATAGGACATGGCACGCACCTGGACGGAGGAACTAGTCTGCATTGTGCATTTAAGTTTTGTCTGAAGTTAATGTACCTCTACTTTCACCAAACTTATAGAAAAATGTGTCAACATTCACAATTGTCAAAGATTAGCCGTTCGGCCAATAAGGTGGCACACTTAATCGCTAAGTATAGCTTTGACAATAGATTAGATGGTATTCTTGTAAATAACGTACCGCCCTGTGTGGTGAATATTGTATCGAATGAGTGTACTGGTGTGGCTGGTTAATTAATATAAGGTGGTGTTCAAAAAAAGTATAAATTTGGTCAAACACTTTGCAAACGGTTGACGAGAGTTAAAAGGACCAGAGGGAGTATCATGCATGCGGAGTAGGCAAAAAAATTGCTTGTCTAAAAAAGGCAAAAAAATTACTCATTTATAGCCAGTCGAAGTCTCAAAGGGCGCGACCGCGCGAGGGAGGCGAAGGTCGTGGGAGGTGCGACGTTTGACGGAATTAAGTGAAGTTACATCCATGCGCCGGCATGGCGTGCGAGCAGGAAGAAGCTATACCGTCAGGCCTACGATATGGGTCTAGTAGACATGACATCTAGTGGGTCCCGCATAGTTCTCGAGAACTCTTTGGGGGCTTGCAGCCATTTATCCACCGGGAAAGCCAGCAACCCCATGCCCTTCGCACGCCCTACTCGTCCCCGTCTTCTGCCTTACAACAATTTGCTCCCAGTCATCTCGTCCTTTCACATTAGTTCGCTCCAGTTTTTTTTGCGGGGTACAACAGTTCAACTTCTCCTAACCCTCCTCCAAAATCCATGGCCTCCCAAATCTCCATGGTTGCCGCTGAGTACCAGGTTAGAGCCATCATCAGCGATCAGTTCATCGTCATCTACACACGTGAATCCGAGACGGTGAAAGCATGGCTTGCTCGCTTCCTACGCATGTTCAACAGTTCAATGGATGAGTGGGTCGCCGGGCTAAATGTTGAGTACACCACAGTCCTGGGACGAGAGAAGGATCTAAAGGACGAAGAGAGGAAGAAGCCCGCCATGATCCAGGTTTGTGTACATAACATTTGCTTGGTCTACCACATATGCCATGCCGACGTTGAGTGCCAGGATTTTAAGAACTTCCTCAAGGAAAAAATAGTGAAATTTGTTACTGTAGGCTTTAAGAAGCACAGGGATATCTTGCGTCGGATAGGTCTCGTTGTAGGCTAGCCCTTTGATCTCCAGAAGGCAAGCCTGGTGTCCTCCTCTCAACCTTCAATGTTGACCCTGGCAGCAGCCATGATTGATCCTTCGTACGCTAAACTGAAGAAACCTCATCACGAGTTTCATCATGCATGGGAGTCGAAGACATTAGATGAAGATCACATCCTGTACGCAGCAATGGATGCCTACCTTTGTTTAAATATCTACAAGGGTTGGATGAAGAAGCAGAGCCCAGTGTCCGGTTCAAGCAAAGAAGCGTCTCGAAGAGGAAGAGGAAGAGGTACAAGGACGAAGTCGAGGACGTGGACTCGGACTCTAAGTAGGTGGCAGTGCCGTCACTCATGCTGGTTCTACTGCAGTGTGAAGTGGACTAGTTGCTTAGTTTATTTTCAAGGGTGTGTTGTGCTGAGGCCCCAGCAGAACTATGTTTATGTTCTTTCTCGTTATTTGAACTCTTTAGTACGTACAGTAGTACTAGTACTATGGCTTACAACTGTTCTTCTTGCAGTTGGTAATACTGCTCATATCTTCGTGTTCCTACTATACTTAATATGTTCGTACTAGTAGTATAATTTGGGTCAGTCGATTTGTGAATGAAGTTCGATGGAGTGAAGGAAGAATATGGCATAAGAGGTGGAATAAGCCCTTCTAGCCATCCATGTTGCATCAAACGGCTCACATGAGTCGACTGACCCAAATTACTCCTCCAGATTGCAGGATCCACGTGGCATTCAAGGTCTCGAAGGTAGATTCCGCGTCCGCACCCGGTTTGCGGGCTCGATGCGCGCGTGACCGGCTTCCGCCGTGACAGCCACCATGCGCGCCTCCTTCGCGCGGGCGGAGACGACAATGAAACGGTAGTTCCTCCTCGCCGGCGTGCTGGAGCACATGCTCGTCCTCCTCTTTGTACATTGCGTGCATAGATGCGGCTCCACCAGCTGCTCGCGTGCTTGGCAGCACGGCGGCATCGCGAGGAGGGCTTGCAGACGACGTGAGCGGGCGAGCCTTCGGCTTCATGGCACATGTATGGCGGCGACACGGCGGTGATGGGCGAGAAATTGTTGGCTGGAGCAGGCGGGCGCCGGCATGCGCAACGGCGGCGGCGGCATATTGATGAGTGCGCGTGTGGGAGCTTACTTTAGTTTATATATATATATATATATATATATATATATATATATATATATATATGTATATATAAGGTTGGTCAAACTAAAAAGAAAACCGTACTAGTACACGTAAACATTAGGCTTAGGCAGCGCTTTTATTAGTTAGTACCACAGCCACGATACGGAATCCTGTGCAAGCGCGTGAACCGCGGCCGCGCGGTCGATCGAATAGTGCGTCGCCGTGTCGCGCTCGAAGGACATCCACCGAACCTTTTTGTGTGTGTGAAAACAATCCTCGAATATTACTCAACTTTTTTTCCTGTGAAAGTTCTTGTAGCTGCAATATTTCCATATATTTGAATTTAGATCCTGTTCGTGTTTATTTGGATTTGGACGTTTTAGGTGCGCCCTAGTTTTTTTAATAGTGATTTTTTGTGTGTGACTGAGAGAGAACGTGTGTATGTGTCCATATGTATGTTGTGACGAAAGGGCAATGTGGAGACGGTGTGCGTGTGATGCAGACATAGAGAGGTGTGAATGTGCAAATGATCATGCATGAGTGAGACATAGACAGATGCCGATACGTTGTGTATACATGAGAGAACGGTCTTCTAGTTTAGGGCCTGTTTGGTTCCAATAAGTCACCTGACTTATAAGTCAGGTGACTTAAAATCAGTGACTTATAAGTCATACCTGTTTGGTTGTCATCTGACTTATAAGTCACTTGACCACACCTTCCCACCTTGTTTTTTAATGTAAAGGTGATGGGACCCACATAAAAAGGGGTGACTTATAAGTTTTAAGTTGGGGTGGAGCAACTTATGACTTATAAGTTGGGGTGACTTATAAGTTGGGTCCGTTTGGCAAAATAAGTCACTTTTTGCACTTTTCAACTTATAAGTTGGTGACTTATTTGGAACCAAACAGGGCCTTACTTGTGTGTGTGTGTGTGAGAGAGAGAGAGAGAGGGAGAGAGAGACAGAGAGAGGAGCATCCGTAACACAACAACCATCTCTCTCGATTTGTCCGTCCCTCGCACGGTCGCATGCAACACATGCATCAAGGCGCACATTTTGACACCCTCACCCGGCCCCTGCCCACCTCACGGCCCGCACAATCTCTTCATAAATACCCATTTCTCTCCTTAGGTTTGTTTTCTCTCAATATCTGACACACACACACACACACACAGAGACACGCAGCACAACACACACACACACTCCCCTGAGCACACAATTCATCCCCACCCAAGGTTATACGGTGACCACTCTCGCTTGTGCTTATTTGCACCCCAACATGCACAACACCTCAATCTTCAAAGAGGGCATCGAGAAGATCGAAGACGGCGACCACACCGCGCTAGAGAATGCGGGGTCATTTGGAAGCAGGGTGATGTGACGACGGCTGACTGACTCCTCCCCTCACCTCTCTCTCTCTTTCTTGCACAAAATTACCAATCCCTCTCTCCCCCGCACAAAATTGTCAATCCCTCAACCCACGAGATCCTTCCCCTCTCATCCATGTTTTTCTAGCTCTCTCATCAAACATGTTGTCTCTTCTCCTTCCACGTATACAGAATCCAGATGCACATGCATCTCATGTATATTACATGTATCCATCTTTCTCACAGACCTAACTTCTTCCTCTCTCTTTCTCTCTCTGTCTCTCTCTCTATCTCATTAGGTTTGTCTCCTACTCTCTCGTCCACATACATACAATCTTTCCCGCCCTATCTGCTCCATCTTCAAAAGATCTCTCTGCACGTTTCATTCACACATTGGGATATGTCAAAATGTTGCTTCTATAATGGCTGATGTAGAGTTATGGTTGTTTTTGTTGCATCCTACAAAGTAATAACTATGAAATGCATTTAGATTCTCATTTGACTGGGATTATGTGAGTTTGAGCATGTTGTGAAGTATTATAGACCTTGTATACATCTTGGGATTCGACAATGATTGTAACTATTGAATTGTATAGACCATTACATTCGAAGTCAATAGCCTAATATATTTATTTCACAATTTCAACAAATGATTAGTTCACTACAAACTAAGAAAACAAATGTGTACTCCCTCCATTTTTATTTAAGTCCGCGTATTAGCATTGGTCAAAGTCAAGTTTTGTAAACTCTCAGAAAGCTTATAACAAAAAATATTAACATATACAATAACAAATAAATACCATTAGATTCATTATTGAATGTACTTTCACATCATACATATTTGTTATGGTAAATGTTTATATTTTTCTATAAACTTGGTCAAACTTTAGGAAGTTTGACTTTGGTCAAACCTAATATGTAGAGTTTACTACTACTATTCGCTAGTTGCTTAGCCGAATCACTCAACACGCCACACGGGGAGTCAAGTGTCACAAAATTTTGAGGTCGGCGGGAAAATCTCTCGCGACCCTGATTCGAGCTGTGGGAAGTTACCAACATAGCCTTCGAACAGGCCTACAGATGACGCTTGGTAGGGGGCTGTTTTCGTAACTTCAGGTTCACCCTACCCAGCCAACCCCACCCCGGCACCCAGGGTAGTACACCTGAATACTCCCCATTTTCTATCCCCACTGCAAAATAGACTTCTCCACGGCACCATAGCCTTCGTGCTCCTCCCCTTTACATCGGCACACTCGTCCACTGCAGCGCATCTGCCTCATCGACGACCTCGTATGCCGCACTGGAGCCGGTCCACCGTCGTCGTCGTACACAGAGCCTCTTCCCCGGCACCGTCTTCCACGGTCTCGGGTCTGCTTCCCGGAAGCCGATGCCAAGCGCAGAAGTACCACCGTCGTGGACAATGCACTGACTCCCATTGCCAACCATGACTCACAAAGGCCGCCACGACCATCATTCTCCTCCTGATTGGTAATGTGTGTATTGAATCACTTAGCAGTACATGTGCAGTTCCAATTTTGTTCATACCTACCCTTCAAATTTTCTGGGTGCTATTGTTCTTGTAAAAGTAATTGGTTATAGCCTCCATTCTCCAACATAATATCAGCTTGTAATTGTGCGTCGCTCCTGTATCGCGCTGTGCTTGGGTAGGTTTTTCATCTGCAACCAGTAGTGTGGCAAATGATGGAAAGGTTTTTAGAACTAGCAAGATGCCCATGCGTTGCACGCATCAAGATGCATTTGTATGAGTAGTTTATCTTGTGGGAGAAAAGGATGAACGAGGGAAGGCCTTATTTGCAAATCTGGAGAGGGGTATGGGTATATTTTTTCAAAATTCCCATTTGTTTCCTTCCTATCTGTCAGATATAAATCAGACGACCTATATTGCAAGAAAAAGAAGTATAGAGAAAAAAAAAGTAGACAATAAAGGAAGTAGAGATAAATATAAAATATAAAATAAATATAACAGTAGAGAAGAGAGTAGAGATAGCATGTTGAGATTTTTAAAGCGCCACGCACTGCAATTCTGTTGGAGATGCTCTAACATGGAAGACGGGTGCTTTAATGTTGCCCACAAGATGCGCGAGTATTACTAGTAGTATATTTTTCTTGCCATGTTGAGATTTTAAAACCACGAGTGCGAACATGCAGAGGAGCAATGAAGACCAAACACGGGATATTCGGGACATCTTCAAGGAGCGTGGCAAGTTAAAGAGGAGCTGCACCGAACCTATAAAACGAGCTTTGATAAGTAACACCCTTTCAATTACTTTCGTGTAGCCTTGTGTTCTTCAATGTGTATATGTTGTAGTTTCTGTTTCTCTTAAGCGTGGTGTTCTTCGATGTGTAATAAGAAGAGTCTTAATCGTCCTAATGCTTTCGTTTTTAGCTTGATGTAGGAAGTGGGTGTTCTCACCTTGTAGCCTGTTTTTATTTTATTTTCCTTTTGAATTCGGTTCTCCGAGTTCTGTTTATCTGGCTTCTACTAAATGGATCTAGGTTGCTCTGAGTATTGATCTAAAAAAGAAGTAACTTCATGTCAGGATGTAGTTCCTGCGAGGAGGGAAGTATGGTCAACCTCGAGATCATGTTTCCAAAATGAGGCTGGATTACACACAAGGTGACAGTTCCCTAATGATGATGGATTAGACACAAGGTGCAAATTCCCAGATGATGCTGGATTACACACAAGCCAGGTGGAGTCATCAGCTGTTCCTGTCCTTGTGGCATTCGCAAAGGCTGAAAGAAAGCGTGCAGCAGCCTTTGAGAATGTAGCTGAGTTCCTGAAGAAGCGAAAAGAGCAATCAGATGCTCTCTTCACCCAAGCCAAAGAAGAGATGGAAGAAGCCAGAAATAAGCTAGTAGAGGCAGAGCAGGCTAGGCGTCTCCTGCTATCTAAAATTGTTGTCAACACAAAATTTCCTTCATAATAGCTAGGTTCAAATGTTTATCCAGTCAGCATGCATGTTGTGATGTCCGTGCATCTACTGATTGTTGGGGAACGTAGTAATTTCAAAATTTTCCTACGCACACGCAAGATCATGGTGATGCATAGCAATGAGAGGGGAGAGTGTCGTCTACGTACCCTCGTAGACCGTTCGCGGAAGCGTTATATCAACGCAGTTGATGTAGTCGTACGTCTTCACGATCCGACCGATCCAAGTACCGAAAGCACGGCACCTCCAAGTTCTGCACATGTTTGGCTCGATGACGTCCTTGCCTTCTTGATCCAGCAAGAGGGGCGAAGTAGTAGATGAGTTCCGGCAGCACGACGGTGTGGTGACGGTGTTGGTGAAGAACAATCTCCTCAGGGCTTCGCCTAAGCACTACGAAAACTAGGACGGAGGATAAACTAGAGGGGATGGGGTTGCCGGCACACGGCTTGGTGTTTCTTGATGTGTCTTGGGTGCTAGCCCTACCCCTCTATTTATATGTTGAGCCTTGGGTCGGAACTTGGAGTAAAAGCCTCCACAAAGTCGGTTTCACCCGAAAGGCAAGAGTCCTTCTCGGACTCCAGGACCAGACGCCAGGGTTCCCGGCGTCTGGACCCAGACGCCAGGGACCCTGGCGTCTGGCCCCTGGACTCTGCAAAACTTCCTTTTGCGCTTTCCAAAAACCTTGTGGGCTTTCCTCTTTGGCCCAAATAAAGTGTTCTCGTATCCAAACATTTCGGGAAACATCCGGAACCCCTTCCGGTGAATTCCAGAACCCTTCCGGTGACCAAACACTATTATCCCATATATCAAACTTTATCTCCGGACCATTCCGGAGTTCCTCATCATGTCCGTGATCTCATCCCGGACTCCGAACAACATTTGGTCACCAACATAATAACTCACATAGTACTATATCATCAACGAACGTTAAGCGTGCGGACCCTATGGGTTCAAGAACTATGTAGACATGACCGAGACACCTCTCTGGTCAATAACCAATAGCGGGACCTGGATGCCGATATTGGCTCCTACATATTCTACGAAGATCTTTATCGGTCAGACCGCATAACAACATACGTTGTTCCCTTTGTCATCGGTATGTTACTTGGCCGAGATTTGATCGTCGGTATCTCAATACCTAGTTCAATCTCGTTACCGGCAAGTCTCTTTACATGTTCCGTAATACATCATCCCGCAACTAACTCATTGGTTGCAATGCTTGCAAGGCTTATAGTGATGTGCATTACCGAGTGGGCCCAGAGATACCTCTCCGACAATCGGAGTGACAAATCCTAATCTCAAAATACGCCAACCCAACAAGTACCTTTGGAGACACCTGTAGAGCACCTTTATAATCACCCAGTTACGTTGTGACATTTGGTGGCACACAAAGTGTTCCTCCGGTAAACAGGAGTTGCATAATCTCATAGTCATAGGAACATGTATAAGTCATGAAGAAAGCAATAACAACAAACTAAACGATCAAGTGCTAAGCTAACGGAATGGGTCAAGTCACACATCATTCTCCTAATGATGTGATCCCGTTAATCGAATGACAACTCAAGTCTATATTAGGAAACTTAACCATCTTTGATCAACGAGCTAGTCAAGTAGAGGCATACTAGTGACACTCTGTTTGTCTATGTATTCACGCATGTATTATGTTTCTGGTTAATACAATTCTAGCATGAATAGTAAACATTTATCATGAAATAAGGAAATAAATAATAACTTTATTATTGCTTCTAGGGCATATTTTTCCTTCACTGATGTGGCACAAAATGTTTTTTTTCGGGTTATGTAATAACAACATTACTTTCCAAACAATAACAGACGAAGCATTGGACATGGTATAGTTCACGCGCAAGCCCGACATTCCAAGTTCAACTTCCACATAAAACTCATGTTCACAGATATCTGCACATTCATACATAATGTCCACAACCATGATTCACTTGAAAGCCAAAAAATGTGAGGAGAGTTATAAATAAAGAAAATCCTCTACTAGTTCCGGCTACCAGTGCGAGCACAACAAGTCAAGACCATGTGTAAATTAATTATATTTTAGTCCTTTTTTGTGTTCTAAAATGCCTGCCGGCTCATGGAAGGACGTGTTGCCGGCACACGCACATAATCAATGAAGGCAGGCGGGGTAGTCTTAAGCTGGTTGCACGCGGCGAGGAGGCGTGCTCAGCCAGGCCTGCAGCGAGTGCGGCCCTCTTGGCCGGCGCGCCGGTTCAATGCCTGCGCTATGAGAGGTCGCGTCCGTGTCGAGCAATCACTCCCTCCAGTCCTTTTTTGTTTGGGTATAACAAAATCTCGTTTTCCATTCACATTTTACAAGTAAAATTCATGGACAAACTTTGACCCAAAGTACGATGGGGACTAGTAAACCAGAATGGAGGTAGTAGTTTTTTTAATCAAAGAAGGGTTTCCTCTTTTGATTTTCATTACTGAAAACCAGCATCTAAATCTAAACCATAGTATTTGCCCTAGAACTACCAGGTTCAACATCTCGCAACATAAACCCATACAACCTCCATCGCAAAAAAACCATACAACCATACGCCAAGGAGGTACGTAGTACTATGAATTCCATTTTTGCTCCATACCAATTGTTCTAAAAACTACTTACTACTTATAACGTGCCATCGAAAATTGGAACTCTTAACCCCGCTAAAAATGATATTTTAAACGTGGCTACTCGATCTGTGGCAACTGGCGAGCCACCGCGCTCCAAGTCGTTCACCTGTGGTCCCGACCATCAACTCCTACTGTTCAAATTATCACGCGAGCTAACTATTCCTACAAAGGTGCTCCACCACGTACCCGGTACCCGCGAATGCAGCAATCGTGCACCTAGGGTTTTAGGGTTTATTTATTAACGTCGCCTTTACGTAACACTCATGTGTGCGAGACAGCGAGAGGCCGACTGCGTGCGTGCGCCTCTTCTCTTCGTATATGTACTCCACTGTTTGTCTGGTGTCCAAAAAATTATAATAACTACTAGCAATGTGCCAATGCGTTGCCACATGATCAAAGTAGATTAATACATATTCACCGATTTGATAGAAAAAAAGTCTCAAGAAGGGAAGAAAAATCTACATAGATACAAGGAGCGGGAGAGAGACATGTATGTGATGGTGGAAGCACGAGTGTGCAGGTGTATAAACCTATCTAGAGGCTAGCTAGTCGATAAATGTTTGTGAAAGAAATACGAGTCGGGGTGCGAAAGCGGGAGTTTTTTGTGTGTGAGAGAGAGACGGTAGTCGGGAAGGGGAGTGGAAGCAGGAGTTGTGTGTGTGTGTCTGTGAGAGAGAGGAGACGGTAGTCGGGGTTGTCTGATCGGTAAACAAATGAATAATGTCAGTCTGGGATGGAGACGAAAAGGAGACCCCAACAAATGTTGTGTCTACAGGAGAGAGAGACAGAGTAATTTTAGTGGTATGAGTCATATGTAGAGACATATAGGGTGTGTGAGAGCATCCCATAGAAAGAAAGACAAAGTGAAAGACGAGTGGAGACTGTGTGTGTGGCGGTGAAAAACAAAGCTTAGTTACCGAGTGATACCAGAGAACAGTAGAGACGTGAGAGATAATGAAAACCGTGTAATGTATAATGATAGGGAGAGTGTGACACTTCTCAAGGGAGACGTCGAGAGACCATGTTTGCGAGGATAGGAGAAACATGAAGTGAGCGTGCGGGTGAGCTGGAGAAAAGAGAGTGATAGCTACCTGAAGGAGCATGCATGCGAGAGAGATGGGCGTGAAAGGAGTGAAAAAAAGGAATTCAAATATTTGAATTCGAGATGATGATACATTTAATCCATACTCGAACCAAAATTGATCAATCAAACATGCATACTCATATGAATTCACGCACATCTATGTTATTTAATATGTAGATATTATTGATCCATACATTTTAGTAGAACATAATTTGGTTAAATTTTTTCGAATTCAACCTTAAGATTTCGAGATCGTTGTATTTGTAAATCATATTATACATATAAAGGAGCAGAATTCATTGTTGTGCTTTTGAAAGTATATATAAACAATGATGTATATAGAATGTAACTCCAATTGAAAATGGATCCCGCCCGAAAAAAATAGAATACAAACGGGATTCAAATTGAGTTGGCACGGTAAACGTGCACTCTGCAAAATTTGAATGAAGCAGGGAAAGTCGCAGTAACCGCCCGAAACCGAAATCTGCGAGATGGAAATCACTACTGCCTATCCCTTCCACGCAAAGCCTATCTGCTGGATTTCTATAGGTTTCGATAGGGGTAGGTTTGTAATTTCACCCAAACGTGACACAACCGCCTCTCACCCGGATTCATACACGGTGGGCGCCAAAACACAGTGTGTCCTCGGTCGAAATCGACTCCCTCCCCGATTCATATTCATACACGGTGGGCGCCAAAAACAAACTCTCATCGGCAAATATTCGGTGTATGCGAGATTACCGTCCTATCCCCAACTGACTAATGTTGAAGTGATGTAGTAGAAATTTGAAACGGGGGCTAAGTTTGTAAATTTCCTCGCATTTGAGACAAGCGCGCCCTGAATACATGGTTCCCCCTTCCTCTCTACCTCCCTTTTCCCCATTCGTACTCCGTGGGCGCCAAAACACCCTCTCCACCCCACCCTCCTCCGTCCGCCACCGTCCGCCACCCCATCCACCGCCATCGTCCTCCACCATGCCGAAGCTGATACCCCGATGCCACCATCCATTACAAGACATCGACCTCTCTCATCCACGTCTTCGGACCGGTATCCTTGCATCCCGTCCTCTCGCTCCATCCCCGTCGTCGTCCACCTTGCCGGCGCCGCTCCTACGACCATCTCGTCCACCGCGCCCCGCCGCCACTGTCTACCCTCCTAGATCTGCTTCCACGCTGCCGATAGCCATCGCTACCGCAGCACCGTCAAATTCTCAGCAGATGCGTACACGGTGCCGCACCAGAGGCAGTACTCTTTCATATCTGCTCAACTTATTTATCGCAGCAAGTAAATAGATCGCCACTGCTTTACTCTGATTTCTTGTCTTGATTGCGAAGTTGCCTTTGTCCGATTTGCACCTTCAGATCCTCCATGGCATGCTCAACACTATACACCCATTGCTTATGGTTTTCCCCTTTTATATTCCACACTAGTTAAATCATAGTAGACTAAATTTCAAAATTGGGTTAGTCGATTTTTCAGAGCTCGCTGGAGTTCGCCGGTGCGATCGAAGGGGCTCAGGTGGTTGTGGGGCCTCGCCGAACAACGTGGGTGGGGGTTGGGGCGGGGTGGGGGTGGCGGAGGAACACAGGCGGTGGGGGCCGGTGGTCCGGCCGGCGGCCCTTGCGGTGTTCTGTATGGGAAGAATCAGAGACGAGGAAGAAGAAGGGTTAGGAGACGTAGGATCTTCATCCAACCGCCTGAAATGGTCGAGAGACAGCTGGGAGTTGCATTCTTAATGCGCTCTGGTTCATCATGTGTGGGCATTGTGCAACCAACATTTTATTATCCAAAATCTGCTTGCTCTTCTTTACCATGTTCCTCTTCCGTTCTTCTTTAATATGTACTCTCTCCGTTCCTAAATACAAGTCTTTGTATAGATTCCACCATGGACTACATATGGAGAAAAATGAGTGAATCTACACTCTAAAATGTATCTGGATACATCTGTATGTGATCCATAGTGGAAATCTCTACCAAGACTTATATTTTGGAACGGAGGGAGTATGATAGTAGTACAGTATGTTCCTTGTACTGAAGATGAGCATGGACATTTGTAGTGTAGAGGTCTATACGGTCGGTTGTGATGGACACTTTGAGCCTCTTTGATTCGTAGGATCTTGTAAACATAGGAATAGGATTTGTAGTGGCCTGCCCACTTGAATCCTATAAGAATAGCAAGGAAATGCGGGGAGCTGTGTCGCCTTTGAGAGTTACACTGGTATTAACAGTACCGCACCTTCACTTGAAGAGAGATGGTATCCGAAGCCTTTCTGGCCGTACCGGCAATACTAGCACATATATTCCAGCAAGTTCCACTTTGCTGATTTTACTCTGATGCTTAAGGTTTTCCCAATATATCTACACTATGATCTGTGTAGCTGCTTTGTGTCGCACTAGCAGCAGTCCACTCTTGAAGCTAAACACTGCAATGACTTAAAAAATTGGCACCAAGGAATTGAGTGCCATTCTGGATGCAATGAAACTCATACGCTCCCCACCTGTTGATTCTTGTCCAGAATATGATCCTAATGACTATTCTAACCTCGAGGAGTCAAAGGCAGATGGCCTGTCCTGTTCACCCATCAAGGTGCCTATTCTAATTTGGCAATGTTTTATTGATTGCGGGTATCTTGCAAATGTTGTCTTGCATTTCTTCTACTTTGTTGCACCGCCATCTGCTTAGTTTACTCATCATATATGTTGAGATGCCATGCCCATCCATTATCAATACATATTCCATCTATCATCGTACCATGTTTTCCACTCAAATGTTGTTCTTGTGCATCAGACATCAAAAAGGAAGAGGGTGATTGCCGAACCTGAAGGAGCACCAGCAAAGTCCTTGAAAAACATGGTGGTGCCGGAGAAATCAGACAACACCCCACTTATATTGGTTGTACAACCAGTGACACAAAACGTAGGACCGACTCCAGCAGATTGTACCCATACTTCACTGGCCACACCACTAGCCCCACCACACAGGACCTGCACTCCAGCAAAAGGTATACCGATTTCATTTTCCATAGCACCAGCTGTACCACAGAAAAATCCCACTCCAGCAAAAACTACAGCAAGACCACCGGCCGAAGACCTATCCCAACTGCAGAGACGGCCAATTCCTGTAGATTGGAACCCCATTCCATTTATTCCCAGTTTAAAATACAATGCTTTCAATGTTGTTAGGGACTACGTGCATATATTCCCATCATGGGAAGATTATTGTAAAGACAAACACCATTTTCACATCTTCCTGTCCAACTTACGTGTAAGTGCTATTATTCATGGTTATTATTTTCCTGTTTTCTACTGACTGAACACATCAATGATTTACATTACATTGTTGTAACTAGGCGAGGGTCAATCTGGATAGTCATGACAAGCAAAGCTTGCTTGTGATTTTCAAGGAAGCATTGCAGCAGTATCTGTGTTACATGAGGAAATCACACTTTGATGGCATGTCTATAAACGAATTTCCGGTGAAGTCTCCTGTGCTAAATTTAGAAGACATTGAATGGAAAACCTTGTTATGCACTGGTCTCGTTCCCAAGATGAGGTACTATCTATGAAATCACATGACAATTTGAACTTCTACTTTTCTGCATGTGCCTTATGGATATTTTTTGTAGGAAATCTGCTCAAAGAAGAATTCTGGTTTGACAAGAACGACAGGATATCGCAAATATGTTACCCGCTACTTTGCTCTTGTTAGTACCTGTTGTCCTGTATCACTGTACTTGCATACATACCTGGTTCATTATGTGACAGCAGTATGCATGATAGCTTGCTTATCAATTGTTCGCTCCAAATTATCTGATCTGTATGAATGGTTACATTTTTTAGCTCTGCATTGTTCTTGTAAGTACATGCTGTCCTTTATCAGTGTACCATAATGACAGGTAGTTGTTCATGTGCCATCACTCTGCAACTTATTTTCCTTTGCCCTCCATTTTCTACACGTCAGATCTATATTTACTCTTACCATAAGGTTGGTACTGAAGAAGTTTAGCTGTGCATTGCTCTTGGCTATACCTTTTGCCTGTATCACTGCACTTACATTTATAGCTACTTGGTTATGTAGCATCACTCGTCATCTTATTTTGAATATTCTGCATTTTTCGTATATTATCACATCTATATTTACTCTTAACAAAATGTAGAATAAAGGCAATGCTTCTGAAGAAGATTCTGTGGTAAACTTCTTGAATTGCCCCCCGTCAGCATGGACAAGGCCTTTATAGAGCCTGTCTTCACCAATAATGTAAGTTTGTCCATCTCAAGCCTTCAAACTTTGTTGTATATATTTGGTTAGGCATGACTGCAACAGCTGTTTATTTTTGGTGTTTGCATCAAATTGCTTTTTTAAAGTTTATTATGTAGTTCATAAACAAAAGTTTGTCCTTTCTCAATTTAAGTTTTCAGTTGTACAACCACGTTCCTTCTTCATACCATGTAAATTAAACTATACAGAGCAAGTGATCTTCTTTTGCACTGCATGTATGCTTCTGTTCTTCATCCGTAATCCAGTGGTGTGGTGAACCTACCCACTACAGCACAATGTGATATTCTGCAATGTCTTAACTATGAACAATGTCATATCATTCTACTATTATTTAAACCGTCTCTTTATTTTCCAATCTGAAATGGTATAAATTGACAGCACACTAACCATTGATACTTATGAGTTCTTGATCTGTAATCCAGTGGTGTCGTGAAGCTGCCAACTCCTTCACAATGTCATTTCCTGCCATGTCTTGACCTAAACAATACCATATTGTGTTAATGCAATTTTAAACTATGTCACTTTATTCGTCAGTAAGAAATGTGATGAATTGTCAGCACCGATACTTTTATGTGCAAAACCTGTCATCTGTCTGCTTGTTTATCTTTCAGAGTGAGGAAGATATAAGTGTTGAACAAGTGCAGTCTCATCATCTTGCTCAGTTGCTTGCGCTGCAGCTCCCCAACAGGACTAACCTTTCTTGAACTCTATTGAAGTGCTGTCAGTTTTGTATATTATTTTGTCGGCGTGTTTATTTGCACTGGTGGCGATCTGCTATCTGCTTGTGCTTTATTATCATAGTGGCGAACTTTGATGCCCAGTGGATGTAATATGCCGTAATTTCTTTATTGTATAGTCTAGGTTTTTTCTTATTCACGATGCTACAGTTATTTTACTGTATATATATCCTGTCTTTGCAGTAAACCAACCAAACCGTAAAATTACGGTACATAATCGGACCGTCATGCAATCACAATGTAGGTCGGGCCTGAAACGTGCCGAACAACTCATGGGTCGGCAGTAGCCCGAAATGAACCCCGGCCCATGATTGTGCGAATCAAATCACGGGCTTTTAACAAGCCAAAATTGTCTCGCTCCTTGTTTGGCCCAATCAGATATCGGCTGCGAGCAGGCCGTATGCAAACCGGGCCTTAGTTAGGCCCAACTATATGACGGGCTTTTAACAAGCTGAAATTAATATAGGGCCAAAATGTTAAATGGGCCCTTAACAGGCCAAAACTAATATCAGGCCGAATTACTAAGTGGGTCTATAGCAAGTGGGCCCAAAAGCATAGTGTCCAGTTGACGGGCCGAATCTGATATGGGCGATAATTGAGCCCAAAGCCTCTTAAAGGGCGGGACCTGATCTGGGCCGTAATTTGGCCCAGAACGTGGTAGGCTTTTAACGGGCCAGATCTCATATGGGCCACTATTAGGCCCGGAGCGTGGCAGTCCATTAATGGACCGGATCAAATATGGGCCGACATTTGGCCCAAAACATGGCAGCTAGTTAATGGGCCGGCCTACAAGGGTCCTCAAAATCTTGTGGGCCTACAGCTGGGTGGGCCCATTAATGTTGGCGAAATCTCGTGGGCCTTTAGCTGGGCTGGCCCATTATGATCCGCAAGAATCTTGTGGGCCTTTACCTAGGCTGGCCCATTATGGCACACAAAAATCTTTTGGCCCTTTACCTGGGCCGGCCCATTATGGCCCGCAAAATCTTGTGGGCCTTTAGCTGGGCCAGCCCATTATGGTCCGCAAAATCTCGTGGGCCTTTAGCTGGGCCGGCCCATTATGGTCCGCAAAATCTTGTGGGCCTTCAGTTGAGCCGGCCCATTTAAACTTGATGGACCGGTCCACGTGTCAACATATCATAGGCGCGTCTCGCCCGTTGGATGAGTGACACATGTGCCAACGCGGACCTGACACGTGTCTCCTCCAGCCAATGATGATTTTACACGTGGAAAATCCCCATTGGTCGGGGCTGTTAACGGGTTATCGGATCCAAAACCCAACCCGATAGCTTAACGGCGTTCCATTATGGTGGATGCCATGTGTCGTTCACCCTTGACGAAAGCACTTCTGTGACGCGCGACTTATCGTCATGGAAGTGGACACTTCCGTGATGATAATTTTGGTAATGTCATGGAACACTTCTACGACAGCACAGGTATGACTATCTTGATTTTGTCATAAATTTGTCATGGATGTACATGCATGACAAAAACGCGACCTACTGTGACAAACACGTATCATCACGGAAGTGTATTTTTTGTAGTGAGTGGAACAAAACACCAGGCATAAGGCCGAGCCTTCCACCCTTTACCAAGTATATAGATGCATTAATTAAAATAAGAAATATTGTGATATCCAAACATATCCATGTTCCAACATGGAACAAACTTCAGCTTCACCTACAACTAGCAACACTATAAGAGGGGTTGAGCAAAAGCGATAACTTAGGCAAACAATGGTTTGCTAGGAAGGTGGGTTAGAGGCTTGACATGGCAATATGGGAGGCATGATATAAAAAGTGGTAGGTAGCACGACATAGCGATAGAGCGAACAACTAGCAAGCAAAGATATAATTGATTTCGAGGGTCTGGTCATCTTGCCTTAGATCCCGCAAGGAAGAAGAACGAGTCCATGAAGAAGACAAACAGATGTAGTTGAACGGATCCTCACAAACGCGATGTTAACGGAACTACCGAGAAGAAGCAACACTGGAAAGAAGGAAACAACATGGTAAACCAACAAGCATAAACATGGCATGATGCACAACCAAGTATGATGCATGTCCGGATTAAAGAGGCATGGCATGGCAAAGTGCACAAACAACTATACAAGTTAAGTGGAGCTCAATATGCAATGAGTTGCATATTGACGAAACACCACATGACTTATTTAGTTCTCTCCCGTTTATGAACCCCAACAATATTAAATGTTATTAAACATGGCAAGAGCTGAAGCATATGAAAACTACCTATCTAGACAAGTTTAAATAAGGCCGGAGCAACAAACAACAATTCTGGAAAATCCCCATATGCATGTTTGCGAATTTGGTACTATTCTGCCCTAAACACAATTTTAGAGTTGTTAAACATGCAAGAAGAGCGCACCATGTTAAACTAGGCATTTTTCCACCCCATTTACATATAAAGTTTGTTTAGTTTGGAGCTACGGTTATTTAGTTATGAAATAAATCATTTTAACATGGCATTATGCAAAATAAACACAAACAACATTTTAAACATCTTAAAAATGGATGAAAGTTGCATATTATGAAACTAGATGAAATTCTAGCCATTTTTCATATATAAAGTTTTTACATAAGAAGCACGGTTGTGAAGTTATTATATGCATGAAGTGCAAGGGCTATTCGGCAAAACTGGCGTTCTCTAGAATAAATAGACAAATTTGCAGGATGGGAAAAAACATGACATGGGCCGAAACTGCTGGAACTGGGCCAGCTACTGCACACGATGCACATGGGTGGGCTTCGGTGGGTGTCGGGGATATACCCCGTGGCGTAAACCAGCCGGAAGTATAACCTGGCCGGACTGGACGACTCACTGGTAACCCACCCGGAGCTTGGCGGTTCACGGGCTACCCGCCCGGTCTTGGCGGTTCATTAGTAACCCGGCGGGCGGATCAGATGGATGATGAGGCCCATGGCCCAGAAGGTCGGTTCACGTTTAATGGTGGGCCGGTTTATGAGGAAAGCACAAGGAATATTCCCTTACAAAGGAAGCAAGACTAGGACTCCACTTGTAATAGAGTAATCCTAATCCAACTAGGACTAGTCATGTAAACCGCCCCTTCAACATATATAAGGAGGGGCAGGGCTTCCCAAAGAGGGACAAGCGACAAGCAAGAAGAAACAATATCTAGGGCTAGACACAAAGAGCCGGTTTATGGCGTCTTCCTCGTGATGATAATGAGACCTAGCCTCAAACAACATGTAAGGTTGTTACCGGATGATGTTTCCCGGGGCCCGAAGCTGTCTAAATCCTTGTCTTGCATGTTGATCCGCCATGCGTCTCTCGTCCCACTCAACCCCTCTCAAGCTACCACGTAGATGTGTTGGTCTCGCGACTAAGTCCTAACACTAAGGACATCTGCCGTGACAAATCCACGACAGTTGGCGTCCACCGTGGGGCACGCGCACGGTGGTGTTGAGTTCTTGAAGGGATCTCTCTCAGGGATCGTAAAGCTCGTGATATGTCAGATGAAAAAGCGCCAGCACAGAAAGCGCGCAGGGTAACCCGGCGTGAGATAGCCTTCGACAGAGCCGGCATGTTCACGGGTCTATGTTCAGAATTATGATTAAATTTGCTTCGATGTGCCTCTGCCTTGAACAGGGTCCGCCTTCGAGCCGACCGTCTCCTCTGCCAGTTCGAGCCGCCATCTCCGCTTCTCGTCTCGGTCCCCATCGCCTTCATCAGCTTCTGCTGCTGAGCCGGCCGCAAGTCGGCCCTGCCACGCGGGTCAAGCGGAGACTCCGAGTTGCCGTATCTCACCTCGCCGACCGCTGGCCTCCACAGCGGCTGCATCTGCTGCGGCCTCCCTGAATTGCCGCCACGGCCTCGTCAAACCGGACGTCAATCTGCAGTCTAATGAAGGAAAGGAAAAGGGGGTCTATGACCCGGAGGCAAATACAGCCGCGATTCGGATTCGCCGCCGCGGGATCTCATCTAGCTCGTCCTGCGAGTGGTTCGGCCGGCCTATCAACCCACCGTTAAAACTGCCCCGGTTTGTTGCCCCCGTAGCCGCCATTGCACTTGTAAACCGCCGCGTCGCCGGATCACTTCCTGCATCCACGCCCTCGCCAGCGCTTCTGCAATAAGCCTTCATGTCTCCGGTGCTGTGTCGGAACTGCCGTAGCCACGCTGAGGCCATGTCCCGCCGGACCCGTGAGCCGACATCGCTCACCTCAGCCTGAGCTGCTCCGCGCCCGCCGAGTCGGCTCCTGCAGGTATCCGCACCCGCTGGCCGGCTCCCGCTCAGCCCCTACACGCCCTGCGTCGCCCGTCAGCCGCCTCGCCGTGTCGCCACTGATTCGTCATTTTCACATCGCCGGATCACCGCGCTGGCTCGCACCCTTGAGGTGCTTCTGCTTCCTGCTGCCGCGGCCTTGCTTCGCTGGCACCCTCCCCGTCGCTCTCCGCTTCCACCTGTAGAGAACCGGCCACGACCTCCGCCGTCGGATTGAGTCGGCCCTGTCGCCTTCAAAGCACTGCCCCGTCCGTGTTGGCTGCAACCTCGCCTCCCTCTTCACTTCCGGTGCTATGGAACGCAGCTCCGCGTCAAAACCGCCATCGCCGCCTTGCCAAGTCGCTGGCGCCCTTCTCGCAAACCGACAGGGGAGCGTGCGGGATCAGAGGCCCCGAGCTGCCGGTCTATATTTTCGAGCTACGTGTGGCTTCCTGTCGCTGCACGCCTACTCCACGACCACTCTGCGAGCTACCCGCCGCCGAGGAGTCTCTAAGATGTTTCTTTCGCAAGTAAATCACCGCCTACAGCCGCTCTAACGCGCCGCCGAGTCGCCACTGCTGGAGACCACGTTAAGTCCAAGCTTTTGTCCGAACTGCCCGCCTTACGTAAATACCATCAGTCAACAAGTACAACTAATCAAGCCGTTACATCTGCTCCAAGATCGCTAATATGGGAACATACTTATTTGCCAAAGTACTGCAAGGGATTGTTATCTGTCTGCCGGAGTAATTTTTTATAAAAAGAAACAATTCATGGCGGAGTGTACACGATGGATGGGCAGATTTATTTGCGCCCGTGTGCTTGCATCAACTGAAACTGATATGACATCAACATCCCCGTGGTCTCCAGAGTGGAGAAGTTTAAGTACAGATATGGAAGGCTATTTGATGAACAGTGTGTCTATGCACGGGCCTGGAAGAAAAGTTACTGAGAAAATCCATTGGTTTGACTGGTTCTAAGGAGAACAAGGGATTATTTGTTCAGTCTGTGTTCATCCGGCAAAAAATATCAGGTGCTATCTATCCTATTTATTTCATCATTTTGCTTTAATTCCTTCGAGAAACATTATTCTACCTTTAATGTTTTTATACGCAGGACAATTATTTATTATAAACGTGGTTTATATCATGAGTACGGAGCACGCGCTGGCAACATCCTGCCCGGTGATTGTCTGTGCCACATTACATGGTGAATGGACGCGTGCAAGGCGCCGCCCTTATGGCCCGGTTTACATCAGCTTGCCGGGACCGCGCCTGCGCTTGACTCACCCGTCTGAACCGGTTTACAACACCGCGGCCGACTCATCTGTCTGTGTCGCTTCTGATGTTGCGGTCATCTTTGATGTCCGTCTCTCGCACAAATTGGAGGCAAGTTATCATCAGCCGCCGTCTGCACTTTTGGTTCCATGGACATGCACACAAATCGCTGCCACTACAGTTTGGTCAACTTCAAATAGCCAGTTGGAAGGAACCATTAGCCGAGTTGCTGACACGGCTCATACGGGATCATTTATAACCCGCCGCAGTCACCTCAGCCTTCTGTGGATTTACATCGCGTTATCAACACCAATGATATATACCTTCTGCTATGGTCAAAGTACGGAGAATCTCAAGACATTTCCTTGAGTCATCTTAAAACTCGGGGGCTACAATGATATGACGCAGAAAGTCTTGCCAGTTTCAGCAAATTCAAGTGCCCTAGGATGTTGAAGGGAAACCCGGTCCCGGAGGCTACTGTTATATTGATGAAAATTTAAAGGCCGTCAGAAATATTCCGGCTCACAATGATGCTTCCGGTTTATAGTCCGGTTTATGGGGAATCCCGTCTCCCACACAGAGCTGAAGCTCTTAGTATCTGGCTCAAATCCGGTTTAACAATGTCCGGTTCAAAAAGGAATTAACTTCTCGCAAGTTTGAGTTTAAAGGCCGTCAGAAAATTTCCGACTGAAAATGAAGATTCCGGTTTAAAATCCGGTTCAAGGGAAAGATGTCTCCCATGAAGCTTTGAAACTATCAATATCCGGTTTAACGTCCGGTTCAAGAAGGATTTATCTTTTGCAAAAAGTTAAAGGGTGCCAGAGAGGACCTGCTGCCATGATGCGCGGTTCAAACATGGGTATCATGCCTTATTGGCTTATCATATTATTGAACACTTGGGGACTTGGTCATATCTGAACCATAGTCACACCTCTTGATCGGCTCAATGCCACAACATCACTTGGGGGCTTGGTCGTGTCCGAACCAATGCAACACCTTTTGATAGGCGAAAGCCACCAGATCACTTGGGGACTTGGTCACGTCTGAACCAGTCACGCCTCTTGATCGGCCTAAGGCCACAGAATCACTTGGGGGCTTTGGTCAAACCCGAACCATCGTCACCCCTCTTGATCGGCCTAATGCCAATGCATCATCTGGGGACCTGGCTAACTTGAACCATAGCTACGCCTACTGGGGGCTTGGTCGTGTCCGACAATGGTAATGCCACTTGATCGGCCTAAACAACCTCTTTCTTGCAAATGGTTTTATCTTTGCCTTTGATTGGCTCTTGGCTTTCTTTTGATAAATATTTCTTTTGTTATGTTTTTAAACCGACAAACTCTCAAACTGGTTCGACTGTCAAATTGACGGAACATGGTCAAATCTTAATCCGGAGACTATCTGCCCAGTTTGATTTTCTGTTACCATTTTATTATGGAGTAAACTGGTGTTCATCAACCCGGCTCGGCTTTCAACTACAAGTTGCCAGTACACGATCAAGTTATAATCCAGAGACTGTCAGCCCGGTCTGGTTTGACTACAAGTCACTAGTATTATATATGGTTAATCTGGGGTTTATCACAAACCCGGTACGGTTTTATCATAAACCGGTACAATATGAAAGGAGTTATCATTACTCAAAGATTGGGGTTATCACTCTTACTACAAAAATTTGGTAAACCAACGATGTGATTCGATGTCACAGGTATGATATATTTCATATTTTTAAGTGCCGCCTTGGTTATAAACCCAGGTTATATGTTGGGCATTATGACCCGTCCGGTGGTAAACCGCCAGGACACTTTAAACTTGTTGTATGCAGAAACAGGTTGAATAAAGCATGATTATAAATCACCGGTGTTTATTAAACCGACATGGCTTTCGACTATATGTCGCCAGTATGATGATAAATTATCCGGTGTTTATTAAAACGGCCTGGCTTTAAGACGATAAATCGCTAGTCTATGATGAGAAATTGTCCGGTGTTTATTAAACCGGCCTCGCTTTGGACTATAAGTCGCCAGTATATATTTGGATTGCACCATTGGAATCATGCGCTTATAAATTATTGGATTATATTATTCAAATAGCCAACATGGCTGGATTTTTATTATAGTTATTAATATTATTGAGGTTTTCAAAGTCGCTTTAGCGCAATGGATATGAATATGATTTATTCTGCAATGGAAGGAATAGTGCCAAGTTGCTGCAGGCTCATGACCCGGCACTTGGGGGCTACATTATTTAAATTGAGATTATATCAAATATGAAAGTCTCATGTCGCTGCGAGCATGCACCATGACACTTGGGGGCTAATGCAAAGTCATTCTTTTGCTCATCTTATTTAAGACCCGACTCATCATATCATAATGAGCCGGCCCTTGGGGGCTACACATCACTGCTCAAGTTTACATGATCATATTTATAAAGTCCTTGCTCATTATTGCATAATGACCCGGCCCTTGGAGGCTACGCTAGTTGAAGTTTTTATGGGCATAAGGCAATTTCAAGTCCCAGGTTGCTTCAAGCAAGACAACCCGGCACTTGGGGGCTACATATATGGAGTATTCAGTTTTTACTAGTGACTGAGATGAACATGGATTTCTTCAAAGTGGCAGTAATTATATGGAAACAAGTCTCAAATCATCACTTTGTTCTGTTCAAGACTTGGGGGCTACATGTAATATGGATATAAGGGAGAAAAATCTTCAAATTCTCAGTTCTGAGCAAACCAGATTGACCCGGTATCTGCAACAATTATGACCCGGCGTTGGTGACAATTATGACTAGGTGCCATCCATATTTACAATCCGGCAATTTTGGTAATATCAAACCGGCAAGTTTTACATCTTCAAACTGGCTGAATATCAGATGAGTATGTCAAGACCAATATTTCTTAAAGCCGGCGTTTTGGAAGCCGACTCAAGTGGATTATTCTTCACAATATTTTTCTATGAGAAACCAACATCAGCAAATTGAGTATGGTGCTAGTTTATTGACCCGGATTTTCTAGAAGGAGGAAATGACAAGGACTTAAGGATGATCAGGAGCCGGTCTACAAGAATTCTTAACCCGGAGCACAACCTGTCAAGTTTGTTCTTGTGTTTATTTTACAGGATCATTTTAACATGGATAAATCCAAATTAAACTAGGGGCTAATGTCGGGGATATACCCCGTGGCGTAAACCGGCCAGAAGTATAACCTGGCAGGACTGGACGACTCACTGGTAACCCGCCTGGAGCTTGGCGGTTCACGGGCTACCCGCCCGGTCTTGGCGGTTCATTAGTAACCCGGCAGGCGGATCAGATGGATGACGAGGCCCATGGCCCAGAAGGCCGGTTCACGTTTAATGGTGGGCCGGTTTATGAGGAAAGCACAAGGAATATTCCCTTACAAAGGAAGCAAGACTAGGACTCCACTTGTAATAGAGTAATCCTAATCCAACTAGGACTAGTCATGTAAACCTCCCCTTCAACATATATAAGGAGGGGCAGGGCTCCCCAAAGAGGGACAAGCGACAAGCAAGAAGAAACAATCTCTAGGGCTAGACACAAAGAGCCAGTTTATGGCGTCTCCCTCGTGATGATAATGAGACCTAGCCTCAAACAACATGTAGGGTTGTTACCGGATGATGTTTCTAGGGGCCCGAAGCTGTCTAAATCCTTGTCATGAGTGTTGATCCGCCCTGCATCTCTCGTCCCACTCAACCCCTCTCAAGCTACCACATAGATGCGTTGGCCTTGCGACTAAGTCCTAACACTAAGGACATCTGCCGTGACAAATCCACGACAGTGGGCGTCTCACCTCGGGCCAGATCTGGCCTGCTGGAGGAGAGGGGGCGACTGGGCCGGAGGTGCGCTGGGCCTTGGCGGTATTGCGAATGAGGCGGCCACGAGCGGGCGATGCACGCGAGCAGGAGTGCAGCGCTCGAGCTGCTGCTAGACATAGAGGAAGCATGGGAACTTGGCGCGGCGGAACTCTCCAGCGAAGCAGCAGCAGTAGCAGGAACTCTGCGCGGTGACGATAGCTTGCAGGGGAGGTCCGGGACGGCAGGATCTGGCTAGGAACGGGCGACCTGGCGGAGGCCGGCTGGATCTGGAGCGAGCTGTGACGGCTTGAGGCACCGGCGCGGGCAGAACTCAACGAGGCCATGGCGCTGCGGATGGATGGGTTCGGGCACTGCTGCGGGAGTGTAGGATCGAAAGTATGTCTAGAGGGGGGGTGATTAGACTACTTGACCAAATAAAAATCTAACCTTTCCCCAATTTTAGTTCTTGGCAGATTTTAGCAACTTAGCACAAACAAGTAATCAACCTACACATGCAATTCTAAGAGTATAGCAGCGGAATGTAAAACAATTGCATATGAGGGTAAAGGGAGGAGATTGAGGGAGTAAACGCAATGTTGACACGGAGATTTTTGGCGTGGTTGCAATAGGTGGTGCTATCATGCATCCACGTTGATGGAGACTTCAACCCACAAAGGGTAACGGTTGCGCGAGTCCACGGAGGGCTCCACCCACGAAGGGTCCACGAAGAAGCAACCTTGTGTATCCCACCATGGCCGTCGCCCACGAAGGACTTGCCTCACTAGGGTAGATCTTCACGAAGTAGGCGATCTCCTTGCCCTTACAAACTCCTTGGTTCAACTCCACAATCTTGTCGGAGGCTCCCAAGTGACACCTAGCCAATCTAGGAGACACCACTCTGCAAGAAGTAACAAATGGTGTGTTGATGGTGAACTCCTTGCTCTTGTGCTTCAAATGATAGTCTCCCCAACACTCAACTCTCTCTCATAGGATTGGATTTGGTAGAAAGAATATTTGAGTGGAAAGCAACTTGAGGAAGGCTAGAGATCAAGATTTATATGGTTGGAATGGAATATCTTGACCTCAACACAAGTGTAGGTGGTTCTCTCTCACAAAATATGTATTGGAAGTGTAGGCATGTTCTGATGGCTCTCTCTTCGAACGAAGAGTGGGTGGAGGGGTATTTATAGCCTCCACACAAAATCTAACCGTTACACACAGATCACCAAACTCGGTGGGACCGAATCATGAAACTCAGTCAGACCGATTTAGTTCAAAATGTGAACGTTAGGATTCTCGGTGGGACCGACATGTCAACTCAGTGGGACCGATTTCGTTAGGGTTAGGGCATAAGTAATCTCGGTGAGACCGATTACACAAACTCGGTGAGACCGATTTTGGTAATGGACTAACAGAGAGTTGGTCAGGCAAACTTGGTGGGACCGATTTGCTCATCTCGGTTGGACCGAAGTGTTACAAAAGGGAAACAGGGAGTTTACATTGCAATCTCGGTGGGGCCGATCGCTCATCTCGGTTTGACTGAAACGTTACGAAGGGAAACAGAGAGAATACAATCCCATCTCGGTGAGACCGAGATCCCTATCGGTGAGACCGAACTGATTAGGGTTTCTGCCAGTGGCTATGTCAACTGAACTCGGTGGCTCCGGATAGAAAGAATCAGTGGGGCCGAGTTGGAGATTTGGTGTGGGACATATGTGGATATGAGAAAGTAGTGGAGGGTTTTGCAGCATATCACTAAGCATTTTGAGCAAGCACCTCATCCCTTCTTAATAGTATTGGCTTTTCCTATAGACTCAATGTGATCTTGCATCACTAAAATAGAAAATGTAGAGTCTTGTGCTTTGAGCTTGAGCCAATCTTTTATCCTTAGCATTTTGAAGGGTCCACTTTCTAATCCATGCCATGGCAACCATTGAGCTTTCCTGAAATATTCATCTTGGAATTGCATTAGCTCAATGAGCTATATGTCGTTAGGAATTACCAAAACCACCCAGGGATAGTTGCACTTTCAATCTCCCCCTTTTTGGTAATTGATGACAACATATAGATCAAAGCTTCGACAAATGATAAATAAGATTGAAAAACATCGTCGCTTTGAGAAGTATGTGATAAGCAAGAGCTCCCCCTAAGTTTGTGCATTATTTAAAATTTGCTTTTGAATGCAAATGCACGATCGATTAGGATCATGGGTTACTCTTCCATGTCACATGCATCTTGGTGGAATGCTCAAAATGATAGAGATTAAAAGCATACACTCATCACCAAGCAAGTGAATGATCATATAAGAGATATAAAAGATAGCATCATTCAACCAAACATTAAGGGTAGCAGATGATCAAACACATGATCAACAAGTATCTCACACAAGTAGCTCACACAATAGCTCACATTAAAGTTTCAAACAAAATAGCAAGACAGATAAAAACCAACACTCTCTCTCGAAGCCTATGATCTATACATTTTTCTCCCCCTTTGGCAACACGTTACCAAAAAGTTCAAAAATGAATAGTGCTAAACGACTCTCAAGCTTGTTCTGGCTATCACTTTGGTCAGACATCATGCAGGCAAACTGTCAGTAGACCCGGTGAATACATTATAGATGAGGTAGAGTAGATGAGCATCACAAAGTACATGAGTTTTTCAAAAATAATTGACTCAAAAACTTAGTTTTAGTTCTTCACAAAAAGCATTTCGGATCTGACGATTTGTAAACTCGGTGATACTGAAGCAGTTTTTGGAACCTAAACTAGTGAACTCGATCAGACCGAGTCATAGTTCGGTGGCACCGAGACTGCTAGGGTTTCACGTAGAATTAAACTCGGTCACACCGATTTGCAATTTTCGGTCAGACCGAAAACACATGTGCAATTTTCGGTCACACCTCATTCTTCATAACTTGTGAATCATGAAACACGAAGGGAAATTATCAAGAATGACATAACACCACCTCAAAAGATAAGGGAGAAAGGATTGAACTTTGAAATGCAATATGAAGAATACTTGAGCTCCTCTGAAAAGAATCTCGATTAACACTTCGGGAAGGAATTAAATCCTTGATGAACCATCATGTAGAACCTCTATGAAGAACTCCGATAATAAAAGAATGATCAAAAAGAAGTGAAGGATGAAAATAATAAGATTGAAGCCTTGCAATGATTGGATGGAGCTTTGCGACGAGATGAAGCGGAAAACTTGGAACTCCGGAAAAATTATGAAGCACTTGAACTGAGAATGTGATATGATGCACAACTCCAGAAAGAAGAAATTAGATCACTTGGATGAAAAAATAATAAGAAGTACGTTATGCGTATCCTTCACCAATTTAAATTGCTGACAAGCAACGGATTTGGCATACTACTTATTCTCGTAGAAAGGATTAAGAGAGATAGAGCGCAAACTTGAGAGGGACTTCAATGAACCACCGGTAGGATTGGAAAGAACAAATGAATTGATATGATAACGAAGGAAAAGAAATCTTGAACAAACCACCATAAGAATTGAAAATGAAAGTAGCAGAGGCACAATTCACCGGGAAGAATTGGAAAACGAAAGATGATACTTCAGGGAATTTAGATACATGAGAACGAAGAGATCATGAGCTGATAAGAGGATATTTGAACGATGCACCTGTAAGATTTGGAGAACAATAGCTGAAAGCTGAGAATGAATAATCCTGAGATGATGGGCTTTCAGAGAATCAAGCTGAAAAGACTCTTGAATTGCTCCTGATGGGTGAAAAGAATTCTCACAATCGAAAACAATTATGAGAGGATGGCATCAAGCTTGAACTACGCATGTTTGGAAGAACGAATAAGATTTGGAGGAAAACTCTTCAGTCTTCAAATGTTGAGAAAGATGATGAGAACCACCATGACAAATGATGAGCCACTCCAGAACAATGAAGAATAGAAATTATGAACCAACGATTACCAGAATTTGAAAGATCTTGAAGAAATACATATGATGGATGATAAATCATTCTTACGTCAAACTTTAGAAGATTTGAGAATAGCTCCGAAAAAATTAGAAGAGCCAGGTAAGATCCTGGGAAAAGACCTGTGGGTTAGGGCCCACTCAAAAGAAACATCGTTGAATGATTTAAAAGAGAGATTGCGCTGATTGAATTAAATGACTCAAAAGAGATAACAACCTCGAGATATCTTGAATGGATTGATAATGGAGACACAAATCTTCCGAGATATCTTCAGCACTCCGGATATGAATAGTGGTGAATAAATAAGAGAGCCTTGGATAAGAAATTCCAACATGGGAAACATGTGAACTGGGGAAGGTGAAAATGATGAATTCAAAAGCTTGAATTTAGTCCACCAGAGAAGAAAAGATGACGAAGAAGGGAAGAATGATGAACTTGAAGCTTCCTTAGCATCTTCCTGAGAATCACCGGATAAGAACATTGAAGGAAAGGAATCAAGAAAGTTCACATGAATAAAATGGATACTTGATTAAGATATATGAGTCCTTGATGAAAAAGGGTGGGTGGGCTGGAAAACAAAGGCAACTTGGGCATATGGAATAAACACCGTTGAGAAAACTTAGAATTGATCTCGCGAATGTTGAAATGATCGGATCCACTTGACGAGAAAGCGCGCCGGTTGAAAAGGATTGACATGACAATCTCGATTATCATGAAGGATTAGTATTCACATAGAAATATGAGAACATCATTATAGGAAAAGGTAGGGATTCAACACTTGACTTCGAAGCAACTCGAATACCACAATAAAAAAACAAAGGATTGGCTAGCAAAATAAGCCAGAACAAACATATGATAGACCCCATATTGTATCATGTGTCTCTTGGAAAGATATTCTAGGATCTACTTGAATTCCCACCTGTAAACTCCCGGAACTTTCTGGTTATGCAATCAGGTATTGGGGATACAGGGGAAGCCTAATATCTCACCCAAACTAACAATCCCTACATCCAGTTGTATCCATCCTTCAACACATAACTAAGAAACCTTCGGAAATCATGTACCTCAACCTTCGAAAAGCATCCGTCATAAGAGTTATGGCAATACTCCCGAACTCCCACCCCAGTACTAGGTGGCATTGAGGTTATCTCACCAACAACTGCATAAAAGAGATTTTTGATGTCGGTGAAACTCAGGTATTCCAGAACTGCAACGATAAAATTGTGACAACAACAACTCTGAGCTCAACTCCCCGGGACACTGCCACAACTCCTAAATGTCAGGAGGCACCAAGAACAATGTTCTCATCAAAAGAATATCAGAATGATCCCAAGATACATGTGTGATCCTAAAAAAATTAGTGAAATTTGAGGAGAGGAAAGACAAAACTTCTATGTCAGGAGGCCTCACCAGAGCGACAAAGGGACTGAGGAGTAAAAAGAATCCTACTCTCCGATATATATAATCCCAAGACTCAAAACATTGTGTTCTAGACTCAACAACATCAGCTATTCGATCAAGCAGGGGGCTCCTAAGTCGGGGATGGCTCTGATTACCAACTTGTAACACCCACGATGCGGCTATATCTCCCACGTGTCGGGGCACGACTTAGAGGCATAGCCGCATGGTAGTTTTGTTGCAAGAGGGGTAATCTTCACACAATCCCATGTACTAAATAAGAAAGGGATAAAGAGTTGGCTTACAATCGCCACTTCACACAAATAACATACTTAAACATACATCATCCGGAATACAAACAAGGTCTGACTGCGGAACCAAAATAAAAGAAGACAACCCCAAATGCTAGATCCCCGATCGTCCCAACTGGGCACCACTACTCATCATCCGGAAAAGACACATAACAACGACCAAGGTCTTCCTCGAGCTCCCACTTGAGCTCGGTTGCGTCACCTGCACCGGTATCATTGGCACCCGCAACTGTTTGAAAGTATCCGTGAGTCACGAGGACTCAGCAATCTCACACCCGCGAGATCAAGACTATTTAAGCTTATGGGTAGGGTAAGGTAATGAGGTGGAGCTGCAACAAGCACTAAGCATATATGGTGGCTAACATACACAAATAAGAGCGAGAAGAGAAGCAACGCAACGGTCAAGAACTAGAAGTGATCAAGAAGTGATCCTGAAACTACTTACGTTCAAGCATAACACAAGAACCGTGTTCACTTCCCGGACTCCGCCAAAAAGATACCATCACGGCTACACACGTGGTTTATGCATTTTAATTAAGTCAAGTGTCAAGTTCTCTACAACCGGACATCAACAAATTCCCATCTGCCACATAATCGCGGGCACGGCTCTCGAAAGTTTAAACCCTATAGGGGTGTCCCAACTTAGGCCATCACAAGCTCTCACGGTCAACGAAGGATATTCCTTCTCCCGGGAAGACCCGATCAGTCTCGGAATCCTGGTTACAAGACATTTCGACAATGGTAAAACAAGACCAGCAAAGCCGCCCGATGTGCCGACAATCCCGATAGGAGCTACACATATCTCGTTTTCAGTCCAACACCAGATAGGTCAAGCTACGAGTAAAACCAGC
This sequence comes from Triticum aestivum, assembly GCF_018294505.1. Lineage (NCBI taxonomy): Eukaryota > Viridiplantae > Streptophyta > Magnoliopsida > Poales > Poaceae > Triticum > Triticum aestivum. The sequence continues at coordinate 179,501,431 of NC_057803.1, read as the reverse complement.
CCTCAAGTTGCCTCGAGGTGGCCCCGTAGGCTGCCTGGTTCGGACCAATGCTTAGAGAAGCACTGGCCCGGGGGGTTAAAATAAAGATGACCCTCGAGTTGGCCCACCCAAGGGAAGGGTAATAGGTTGTTAGGAAAATGTAAAACCAAGGTTGGGCCTTGCTTGAGGAGTATCATCATAGAAGTGTATTTTTTTGTAGTGAGTGGAACAAAACACCAGGCATAAGGCCGAGCCTTCCACCCTTTACCAAGTATATAGATGCATTAATTAAAATAAGAAATATTGTGATATCCCAACATATCCATGTTCCAACATGGAACAGACTTCAACTTCACCTGCAACTAGCAACGCTATAAGAGGGGTTGAGCAAAAGCGGCAACTTAGCCAAACAACGGTTTGCTAGGAAGGTGGGTTAGAGGCTTGACATGGCAATATGGGAGGCATGATATAACAAGTGGTAGCTAGCGCGACATAGCAATAGAGCAAACAACTAGAAAGCAAAGATAGAAGTGATTTCGAGGGTATGGTCATCTTGCCTTAGATCTCGCAAGGAAGAAGAACGAGTCCATGAAGAAGACAAACATATGTAGTCGAACGGATCCTCACAAACGCAACGTTACCGATACTACGGAGAAGAAGCAACACTGCAAAGAAGGAAACAACATGGTAAACCAACAAGCATAAACATGGCATGATGCACAACCAAGTATGATGCATGTCCGGTTTAAAGAGGCATGGCATGGCAAAGTGCACAAACAACTCTACAAGTTAAGTGGAGCTCAATATGCAACGAGTTGCATATTGACGAAACACCACATGACTTATTTAGTTCTCTCCCATTTATGAACCCAACAATATTAAATGTTATTAAACATGGCAAGAGGTGAAGCATATGCAAACTACCTATCAACATGTTAAACTAGGCATTTTTCCACCCCATTTACATATAAAGTTTGTTAAGTTTGGAGCTACGATTATTTAGTTATGAAATAAATCATTTTAACATGGCATTATGCAAAATAAACACAAACAAGACTTTATACATCTTAAAAATGGATGAAAGTTGCATATTCTGAAACTAGATGAAATTCTAGCCATTTTTCATATATAAAGTTTTTACATAAGAAGCACGGTTGTGAAGTTATTATATGCATGAAGTGCAAGGGCTATTCTGCAAAACTGGTGTTCTCTGGAATAAATAGACAAATTCGCAGGACGGGAAAAAACATGACATGGGCCGAAACTACTGGAACTAGGCCAGCTACTGCACGCGCTGCACATGGGTGGGCTTCGATGGGCGTCTCACCCCGGGTCAGATCTGGCCTGCTGGAGGAGAGGGGCGGATGGGCTGGAGGTGCGTTGGGCCTTGGCGGTGTTGCGAAAGAGGCAGCCACGAGCGGGCGATGCACGCGAGCGGGAGTGCAGCGCTCGAGCTGCTGCTAGACACAGAGGAAGCAGGGGAACTTGGCACGGCAGAACTCTCCAGCGAAGCAGCAGCAGTAGCAGGAACTCTGCACGGTGACGATAGCTTGCAGGGGAGGTCCAGGACGGCGGGATCCTGCTAGGAACGGGCGACCTAGCGGAGGCTGGCCGGATCTGGAGCGAGCTGTGGCGGCTTGAGGCACCGGCGCGAGCAGAACTCAACGAGGCCATGGCGCTGCGGATGGATGGGTTCGGGCGCTGCTGCGGGGAGTGTAGGATCGAAAGTATGTCTAGAGGGGGGTGATTAGACTACTTGACCAAATAAAAATCTAGCCTTTTCCCAATTTTAGTTCTTGGCAGATTTTAGCAACTTAGCACAAACAAGTAATCAACCTACACATGCAATATTAAGAGTATAGCAGCGGAATGTAAAACAATTGCATATGAGGGTAAAGGGAGGAGATTGAGGGAGCAAACGCAATGTTGACACGGAGATTTTTTGCGTGGTTCCAATAGGTGGTGCTATTGTACATCCACGTTGATGGAGACTTCAACCCACGAAGGGTAACGGTTGCGCGAGTCCATGGAGGGCTCCACCCATGAAGGGTCCACAAAGAAGCAACCTTGTGTATCCCACCATGGCCGTCGCCCATGAAGGACTTGCCTCACTAGGGTAGATCTTCACGAAGTAGGCGATCTCCTTGCCCTTACAAACTCCTTGGTTCAACTCCACAATCTTGTCAGAGGCTCCCAAGTGACACCTAGCCAATCTAGGAGACACCACTCTGCAAGAAGTAACAAATGGTGTGTTGATGGTGAAATACTTGCTCTTGTGCTTCAAATGATAGTCTCCCCAACACTCAACTCTCTCTCATAGGATTGGATTTGGTAGAAAGAAGATTTGAGTGGAAAGAAACTTGGGGAAGGCTAGAGATCAAGATTTATGTGGTTGGAATGGAATATCTTGATCTCAACACAAGTGTAGGTGGTTCTCTCTCAAAAAATATTTATTGGAAGTGTAGGCATGTTCTGATGGCTCTCTCTTCGAACGAAGAGTGGGTGGAGGGGTATTTATAGCCTCCACACAAAATCTAACCGTTACACACAGATCACCAAACTCGGTGGGACCGAATCATGAAACTCGGTCACACCGATTTAGTTCAAAATGTGAACGTTAGGATTCTTGGTGGGACCGACATGTCAACTCGGTGGGACCGATTTTGTTAGGGTTAGGGCATAACGTAATCTCAGTGAGACCAATTACACAAACTCGGTGAGACCGATTTTGGTAATGGACTAACAGAGAGTTAGTCAGGCAAACTTGGTGGGACCGATTCTCTCATCTCGGTTGGACCGAAGCGTTACAAAAGGGAAACAGGGAGTTTACATTGCAATTTCGGTGGGACCGATCGCTCATCTCGGTTTGACTGAAACGTTACGAAGGGAAACAGAGATAATACAATCCCATCTCGGTGAGACCGAGATCCCTATCGCTGAGACCGAACTAATTAGGGTTTCTGCCAGTGGCTATGTCAAGTGAACTCGATGGCTCCGGATAGAAAGAATCGGTGGGTCCGAGTTGGATATTTGGTGTGGGACATATGTGGATATGAGAAAGTAGTGGAGGGTTTTGGAGCATATCACTAAGAATTTTGAGCAAGCACCTCATCCCTTCTTAATAGTATTGGCTTTTCCTATAGACTCAATGTGATCTTGGATCACTAAAATATAAAATGTAGAGTCTTGTGCTTTGATCTTGAGCCAATCTTTTATCCTTAGAATTTTGAAGGGTCCACTTTCTAATCCATGCCATGGCAACCATTGAGCTTTCCTGAAATATTCATGTTGGAATAGCATTAGCTCAATGAGCTATATGTCGTTAGCAATTACCAAAACCACCCAGGGATAGTTGCACTTTCAATCTCCCCCTTTTTGGTAATTGATGACAACATATAGATAAAAGCTTCGACAAATGATAAATAAGATTGAAAAACATCGTCGCTTTGAGAAGTATGTGATAAGAAAGAGCACCCCTAAATTTGTGCATTATTTAAAATTTGCTTTTGAATGCAAATGCACGATCGATTAGGATCATGTGTTACTCTTCCATGTCACATGCATCTTGGTGGAACGCTCAAAATGATAGAGATTAAAAGCATGCACTCATCACCAAGCAAGTGAATGATCATATAAGAGTTATAAAAGATAGCATCATTCAACCAAACATTAAGGGTAGCAGATGATCAAACACATGATCAACAAGTATCTCACACAAGTAGCTCACACAATAGCTCACATTAAAGTTTTAAACAAAATAGCAAGACAGATAAAAACCAACACTCTCTCTCGAAGCCTATATCTATACATTTTTCTCCCCCTTTGGCAACACATTACCAAAAAGTTGAAAAATGCATAGTGCTAAACGACTCTCAGGCTTGTTCTGGCTATCACTTTGGTCAGACATTGTGCATGCAAACTGTCAGTAGACCCGGTGAACAGATTATAGATGAGGTAGAGTAGATGAGCATCACAAAGTATAGGAGTTTTGCAAAAATAATTGACTCAAAAACTTAGTTTTAGTTCTTCACAGAAAGCATTTCGGATCTGCCGATTTGTAAACTCGGTGATACTGAAGCAGTTTTTGGAACCTAAACTAGTGAACTCGGTCAGACCGAGTCATAGTTCGGTGGCACCGAGACTGCTAGGGTTTCACAGAGAATTAAACTCGGTCACACCGATTTGCAATTTTCGGTCAGACCGAAAACGCGTGTGCTCTGGACTAAGCCAAAATTGGTGAGACCGATTTCTACAACTCGGTCAGCCAGAGATGAATTCGGCAGAGACCTAACCCTAAATTTTGAAATCAAAACTAATATACGGGATGTTTTCGCTGGACAGGATGATTTCATTCGTGGTAAGAATCATGGCAAATCAGTGTGCTAAGAATCGGAGTTAAGGATTAGCACAATGATCAAGTTCATACCCTAGTTCGGCGACAAACTTGCTACGGCAGCAACGGCGGTGAAGATTTCCGTTGACGGCGACGGAGACCAGCGGTGGGAGGTCGCTGGCGACGAGAGGATGATCTGGAGACCCGAGGAGGTAGAGTAGCTTATGCGCGGGCGAGGAGGTTCAGAAAGAAATGTGATGAATTGTCAGCACTGATACTTTTATGTGCAAAACCTGTCATCTGTCTGCTTGTTTATCTTTTAGAGTGAGGAAGATATAATTGTTGAACAAGCGCAGTCTCACCATGTTGCTCAGCTGCTTGCGCTGCAGCTCCCCAGCAGGGCTAACCTTTCTTGAACTCTATTGAAGTGTTGTCGGTTTTGTATAGTATTTTGTCGGCATGTTTATTTGCACTTCTGGCGATCTTTGATGCCCCGTGTATGTAATATGCTGTCTGCTTGTGCTTTATTATCATAGTGGCGAACTTTGATGCCCAGTGGATGTAATATGCCGTAATTTCTTTATTGTATAGTCTAGGTTTTTTCTTATTCACGATGCTGCAGTTATTTTACTGTATATATATCTTGTCTTCGCAGTAAACCGGCCAAACCGTAAAATTACGGTACATAATCCGACCGTCATGCAATCACGATGTAGGTTGGGCCTGAAACATACCGAACAGCTCACGGGCCGGCAGCAGCCCAAAATGAACCTCGGCCCATGATTGTGCGAATCAAATCACGGGCTTTTAACAGGCCAAAATTGTCTCGATTCTTGTTTGGCCCAATCAGATATCGGCTGCGAGCAGGCCGGATGCAAACCGGGCCGTAGTTAGGCCCAACTATATGACGGGCTTTTAACAGGCCGAAATTAATATATGGCCGAAATGTTAAACAGGCCCTTAACAGGCCAAAACTAATATCAGGCCGAATTACTAACTGGGCCTATAGCAAGTGGGCCCAAAAGCATAGTGTCCAGTTGACGGGCCGAATCTGATATGGGCCATAATTGAGCCCAAAGCCTCTTAATGGGCCGGACCTGATCTGGGCCGTAATTTGGCCCAGAACGTGGTAGGCTTTTAATGGGCGGGATCTCATATGGGCCACTATTAGGCCCGGAGCGTGGCAGGCCACTAATGGACCGGATCAAATATGGGCCGGCATTTGGCCCAAAACATGGCAGCCAGTTAATGGGCTGGCCTACGAGGGTCCTCAAAATCTTGTGGGCCTACAGCTGGGCCGACCCATTAATGTCGGCGAAATCTCATGGGCCTTTAGCTGGGCCGGCCCATTATGAACCACAAGAATCTCGTGGGCCTTTACCTGGGCTGGCCCATTATGGCACACAAAAATCTTGTGGCCCTTTACCTGGGCTAGCCCATAATGGCCCACAAAATCTTTTGGGCCTTTAGCTGGGCCAGCCCATTATGGTCCGCAAAATCTCGTGGGCCTTTAGCTGGGCCGGCCCATTATGGTCCGTTAAATCTTGTGGGCCTTCAGTTGAGCTGGCCCATTTAAACTTGATGGATCGGTCCACGTGTCAACATATCATAGGCGCGTCTCGCCCATTGGATGAGTGACACCTGTGCCAACGCGGACCTGACACGTGTCTCCTCCAGCCAATGATGATTTTACACATGGAAAATCCCCATTGGTCGGGGCTGTTAACGGGTTATCGGATCCAAAACCCGACCCGATAGCTTAACAGCGTTCCGTTACGTTGGATGCCACGTGTCGGTCACCCTTGATGAAAGCACTTCTGTGACGCGTGACTTATCATCATGGAAGTGGACACTTCCGTGATGATAATTTTGGTAATGTCATCGAACACTTCTATGACAGCACAGGTATGACTATCTTGATTCTATCATAAATTTGTCAGGGATGTACATGCATGACAAAAATGCGACCTACTGTGACAAACATGTATCATCACAGAAGTGTATTTTTTTGTAGTGAGTGGAACAAAACACCAGGCATAAGGCCGAGCCTTCCACCCTTTACCAAGTATATAGATGCATTAATTAAAATAAGAAATATTGTGATATCCCAACATATCCATGTTCCAACATGGAACAAACTTCAGCTTCACCTGCAACTAGCAACGCTATAAGAGGGGCTGAGCAAAAGCGGTAACTTAGGCAAACAACGGTTTGCTAGGAAGGTGGGTTAGAGGCTTGACATGGCAATATGGGAGGCATGATATAACAAGTGGTGGGTAGCGCGACATAACGATAGAGAGAACAACTAGCAAGCAAAGATAGAAGTGATTTCGAGGGTCTGGTCATCTTGCCTTAGATCCTGCAAGGAAGAAGAACGAGTCCATGAAGAAGAAGAACAGGTGTAGTCGAACGGATCCTCACAAACGCGATGTTACCGGAACTACCATGAAGAAGCAACACTGGAAAGAAGGAAACAACATGGTAAACCAACAAGTATAAACATGGCATGATGCACAACCAAGTATGATGCATGTCCGGCTTCAAGAGGCATGGCATGGCAAAGTGCACAAACAACTCTACAAGTTAAGTGGAGCTCAATATGCAATGAGTTGCATATTGACGAAACACCACATGACTTATTTAGTTCTCTCCCGTTTATGAACCCCAACAATATTAAATGTTATTAAACATGGAAAGAGGTGAAGCATATGAAAACTACCTATCTAGACAAGTTTAAATGAGGTCGGAACAACAAACAACAATTCCGGAAAATCCCCATATGCATGTTTGCAAATTTGGTACTGTTCTGCCCTAAACACAATTTTAGAGTTGTTAAACATGCAAGAAGAGCGCACCATGTTAAACTAGGCATTTTTTCACCCCATTTACATATAAAGTTTGTTAAGTTTGGAGCTATGGTTATTTAGTTATGAAATAAATCATTTTAACATGGCATTATGCAAAATAAACACAAACAACATTTTAAACATCTTAAAAATGGATGAAAGTTGCATATTATGAAACTAGATGAAATTCTAGCCATTTTTCATATATAAAGTTTTTACATAAGAAGCACGGTTGTGAAGTTATTATATGCATGAAGTGCAAGGGCTATTCTGCAAAACTGGTGTTCTATGGAATAAATAGACAAATTCGCAGGACGGGAAAAAAACATGACATGGGCCGAAACTGCTGGAACTGGGCCAGCTACTACATGTGATGCACACGGGTGGGCTTCGGTGGGCGTCTCACCTCGGGCCAGATCTGGCCTGCTGGAGGAGATGGGGCGGCTGGGCCGGAGGTGTGCTGGGCCTTGGCGGTGTTGCGAATGAGGCGGCCACGAGCGGGCGATGCACGCGAGCAGGAGTGCAGCGCTCGAGCTGCTGCTAGACATAGAGAAGCAGGGGAACTTGGCACGGCGGAACTCTCCAGCGAAGCAGCAGCGGTAGCAGGAACTCTGAGCGGTGACGATAGCTTGCAGGGGACGTCCAGGACAGCGGGATCCGGCTAGGAACGGGCGACCTGGCGAAGGCCGGCCGGATCTGGAGTGAGTTGTGATGGCTTGAGGTGCCGGCGCGGGCAGAACTCAACGAGGCCATGGCGCTGCGGATGGATGGGTTCGGGCACTGCTGCGGGGAGCTCGTCTCTCGTATGGCACGGTGGGTGGACTTGGCAACAGGGTCTTGAGGCTCCGGCAGTGAGGTTTGAAGGGGGAAGCAGGGAAGCAGCGGCGGTGGCTGGGACTTCAACGGGGACAAGGCAGCGACGGGGATCTCCGGTGGCAGCGGAGCTTGGCAAGGCGGCGACCGAGCAACGAACTAGAGGAGGTGCTCGGGTGGCTCGGTGGCTTGGCGTCCATGGAGGGTTCCAATTCGTCCTAAAGAAAGAGGGATCGCGATGTGAGAGACCAGAGGGAGAGAGGGATTAAAGGAGGGAGGAGAAGTAAGGAGAGTGGGGCCGGGAGCTACTGGTCGCCGGTGACGTTGGGCGAGGAAGGAGGCTGCAGAGGAACTTAGGTGGTCGGTCTGTGCTCGGGCTGTTGGGGCCTCGGGCATGCGAGGCTTTGGTCAAGGAGCTCGGGATGGAGGGGATCGAGAGGTGCTGGTGATTGGTGGGTTTGGATTGAGAGGGATCCCGAGGAGAGAGTGGCGGCGGGTGAGGAAAATGAGGGAGTTGGTCTAGGGTTAGGTAGGTTTACACTGTGTAACAGCCTGGTTTTTTCCCTCTTCTCTTTGCCTGAGTTTCAGTTGGTTTGATTTTGAAATTTGGAGTTTTGAATCTTTTCGTATGGACTTAAACACTTGGGTATCCCTTGGATTTCACCCAAGTGCCTCATTTCCCTCTCTAAATATCATTTCCCTCTCTGGTTCAACTCAAAATAATATTTTGAATATTTTTCTTAAATGAAAAATATTCATTTCCCTCTCTTAAACCCTAGCTAGCTCAATGTGCTCCAAAGCAACCCCAATTTTTCTTGCCCACAAAAATTTGAGAAAATTCACAAATATTTTTTGAGCCCTAGGGCACCTTCCTGAGCAAGAATATTTCATCACCTTTTGGAATATTTTTGCTACAGAAAATATTTTCTGTTCTGGACAGAAATGGTGGTTTCAACAGCAACTACCATTTTACTTGATCCTTTGTGGCTGATTTTTCTTGTGCATCATAACCTTAGTAGATGATTGCTAACATCCAAAGCCCAGCTCCCAACTCCTAGTAGTTTGACCACAGTAAGCTCTCAAAGTTACTGCCCAGAAACTTACCGCACAGTTGAAATCTATTCTACTGCGCCTGCAATCAAACCCAAGTATGGTAAACTCTAAAACTACCACGAACAATCTTCCAGACAAGAAGTTTGGGCTTAGGTCGGCCTGAGGTCAGAGTTCACGTAGTGACCATGCATGTGCACGATGCCAACCTGCATGTTGCCGCACTCTGAGTGCCGCCGAGCGCTCTGTTGCGCACGTGCTCACTTCCCCGACTGCCTAAGCTTGCCAAACTTCACCACAATCTTTGTCCAAACCCTCTTAACTCCCTCCTGGTGCTCACCAACGCCGGAGCTCGCCACAGCGAGCACGGGCGCGGTCCGGCCCATGCAACAGTGTGTTGCACACTGTGCTCTTCGCCATCCTCTCGTTCCTGTGCTCGTCCCCGCTCGACCACAGTTCCTGCGTGAGCTGCATCGCCTTCTTCCTCACCCACTGACGTCGTTCGTCGTTGGGCACCGTGCCCAGGTGTCCACAGTTGGAGCCCGATCACCCCCTCGACGCCCGGCTATAAATAGAGCCCTCCCCAGCCTCCCCAAGCACCATCCTCTCCTCCCACACACTCCACAATCCTGTAGAAAGCCGTAGCCCGGCCGGGTAGGCCGCGGGCCGCCGTCCCTGAGCTCGAGCTCACCGGCGATCCCCTCGGGTCGTCTCTGCTACTCCAGCTCCTCCCAGGCTCGGGCCACCCTTCCAGGACCTCCGCCGTGCCTCGGTGATTCCGTTCCGCCCGGTTGGAGCCCCTGGTATCGCCTCTAGTCGCCGTCGTCTTCATCTCCGGCGACCTCCGCTCTCTGTCTCCGCTAGAGAGGTTGTTTCCGACACCGCCCGACCACCCCTAGCTACTCTACGGGTACAGGCAGGTGTGCCTCCATCTCCTCTTTCGATCCCTCCCTCTCGTTCTGGCCAAGAAGCTCTCCTCATCGGCGTGAGCTCCGGCGACGCCACGCCGTCCTCTGTTTCCCTCTCCCCCTTCCTCTCACCTGACTAGAGGGGCCCGCTAGTCAGTCACTCAGTACACGCGCGAAGCGGTACGAGTGGTGGCGCCCGCGAGGCTTTACGCCTTCGACGTCACCCCCCAGTTCTGTTTTTATTTAAATTCATATTTCATTTTTCCAGAGAGCTTCAAACAGCCAAAACTCTTTAACCATAAGTCTAAATGAATTGATTCTTTTTGCATTGTGTTCTTTGTGAAGAAATCTAGCAGCTCGCCAAAAATGATATTTTTCTGTGTTGTCTAGATTTTCTGGTGAATTTCAGAAGGGTTCTTGATGTTTTCTTTTTGTGTTTATAAATATTTTCAGAAGGTGAAGCTTGTCTTGAGAATCACCAGGAGGATTGTGAACCTCATCTGCACTAAGGCAAGCCACAACAACATTTTCATGGTGCCATTACAATATTTGTGATTATTTCAACTTGAATAAATAATTTAATCCATGCATTTAAATCACTATTGTAGTATTTATATTCTGTCAATTGCTTGTTAGAGTTGACATGCTTAGTTTATAGAAAGTTTAAAGCTACTAAGTTGATTAAGTAACTAGAAGTAATATTTGTTATGAAAAATTAATATGATTATGGATATGAGTAATTATTTTTGGAGTTATTTTTCTAGAAGGAGAAAAATGAAATAATTTGCCAAGAAAAGATTCTGTTTAAAGTGATGATTAATCATGACCAGGGAAGTGTCATGAGTTGTTGATGTTTAGGCTTAGTGTGGATATAGTTGACCTAGTTATTTCCCATGTTATACGATGCATATGTTCGTGTTGCATTTGCATGGCACACTATGACACCGGTTATTTTTCAATTTAAGTTGAACCTGCTAATAACTCAACTTGAATATGTCATTGACCGGGTCATGGTGCCACTGAATCGAGTTTTGCCCAGTGCAACCACATTTGCCTTTATGGGAAGGCCTTTATTCGGTCCATTGTCATTCCTTTGGTCAGTGCCTCCAACAAGGGAAGGTTATGGCCGTGTAGTACCCTGGACCGGTAAGCAGGCATAACCTTATGTGCCCGTTGTTGAGATTATGGTACCGTGTCCCTGTGTGGGACAGTTTATGTTTTGTCCATGACGGTGGTCGTTGGTGTCTTTTATAGACACAGGGCCACCCAGGACTAGCCCGGTGGGGAGTCAGTCGGAGTGGCCGAGAGAGTGTCATGGCAATGGAGGGGTTTCGTCGGAATGCCGTTGGTCCACCCAAATGGGAATGCGAGGCCATGGGTTCCGTGGTGTGGGTACAGTTCGCTACCTCTATAGAGTGTAATAAAGCTATCGATAGCCGAGTCCACGGTTACGGGCACGCTCGAAAGTAGGTCACGCCATGGGTCAACATTTAATAAATTTTGCACACTAAGTCATGAACTTTGCAGTGTTGATGATGGTGGGAAGACCATCTTGATGGTTGGGACCAAGGGTTGGTCGTGGTTGTGATCGCCGGAAAGGTCACGAGGTAACCCGAATTAAGACCACGAGGTTGGTACGGTTGTGATCCAAGAGAGATCACCATTGGTAAGCTAGTCCGAGGGATTTTTCTCACAAAAGCATGATCACAACATGTTGGATATATATTGTTGTATTATTATTAATTGGTTAATTATCACGATATTGTTTGCCATTATGTTTATGCTTGTTGTGAGCTTGCAAGTACATTCAATGTACTGACCTGGTGTGTCATGCCAGATTTCAGGAAAGTCTCGTTGGAAAGGAGTGATGTCCGAGTCTAGACCGTGTCCATCGGTGTCCCTGTGCTATGGAGTTCTGCTACGACGTTGTTTCGCTGCCGCGTAGTTGTTATGATCGAGGCCCCTTATGTTCAGTAAATAATGTACATATTGTTTAGCCGCACTGTATGTGCCTCTTGGCCTCGCCACCTGTTGTAATTTAAACTATGATCCGCTAGCATCAATAAAGCGGTTGTTTTCTGTACCAAGATGTTGTGTGTTGCCAGAAGACATGGTCTCTAGGCTGGCTATGCATGGTAAACCGGTTGCTCTGAGCCGGGGTGCCACAACGCTTGGTATCGGAGCCGCGCTGACTGTAGGCCACGCTAGACTACGACGTGTTAACTGGATGTTCGATACGAGTTTAAGTTGAGTGTCGGTAGCATTTATAGCTAGTTGTTGCATAGCATGCACTTGTTTTATTTTTATGCTAACCTACTAATGGTTGTGAGTGTAGATGGCTCCAGTGCCGTATCCGTGCAGTTGTAGCTGATGTCGTACACGTCGTCGCATCTCCTTCATAACATGTGGCATCGGCTGTACCCCCTCGGGGACGACCTAGTCTATCTTGTGTACCGGGAGCATCTAGCAGACTTAGTGTATGAGTATCACACAGTGGTTACTCTGCGCACCAGTTCCGATTCCAGCACTTACACTCGTACTTCTCGGAGCGGTTTCGCTTCTACCGCTTCTCAGGTTGTTCAGTTTGCTACATTCGAGGTCCTTGTCGAGCTTCGTTACAACGAGGTCCGGATGCAGAACCACCCAGGTTTCAACTACTATCCTTCTCTGCAGGAAAACGGTCGTGTCCGTTTCCCTATCATTGATCCGGAGTCTGATAGTGTTGCTAGCCACCTTTCCAGTTATATCGCTGCTAGCTATCTTATGATCCACAAGCTGGCTCGAGAGCTGACTCGTGCTCGTACTGCGTTAGCCTCTACGAGATCTGTCACTGCTCCAGCATCTATGGGATTTACTCCTTACATTCCAGCCAGTTCTAGTTCCCCTAATTCACCGGTTACTCCTCCATGAATCCTCTCAGTACTCCTGCTGAGTGGGTTTCACTTCTCACTACTCCTGTAGCCTGGATGCTTCACCCTACACCCGTCCCATAGGGAGAGCCCTCAAGGCAGCATCGTCGTGTTACCTTTAACCCGGAGGTTTCAGTTAACCTCGTTAGTTCAGGATCCGAGTCCACTTCAGGAGAGGACCCCACGGCACCAGCAGAGCAGTAGAGCTTCTGAGTATTCACAGTCATCAGGATGGTGTACGGATGTAGTCCTACGAGTCATGATGTTTCATTTCCTGTATGAGAGTAGTTGAACCTGGCATGTTGTTTATCTTTCATGTATGAGTCTATGTATAATTATGTTGGAACTCTATTTTATTCGCTGTATTTTCTTTGTTATTTTGGTTTCTCTTGGGCTTTGTTGCTGGCTTTTCCCCAATTTATCTTGGATGTTTCTCATCTCGGTTGCGTTGTCTTGGGGAAAATCCACAATAGGATGCCGCGGGGAGGCAGCAGTAGCAAAGCTCGTGAGGATGCTCCTGTTCATCGTTCCGCATGATAGGCAGGACACTCTCCCGAGCCGTACATTCCACCACTGCCTCCACCGCCAAATCCGCCCTCCACCGAGCAAATTCTGTGTATGTTTGAGGAAAGGAGGAATAATGATCTTATTGAAATATTAAGAAGTGTGCAAGCTGTGGTTGGACAAAATGGAAATCAGAACGGTCGTCACTCCAAATTGTCAGATTTTCAGAGGACCAAGCCTCCCAGTTTCAGTCAGGTTATTGATCCCTTGGATGCAGACGATTGGTTGTGAACCATTGAGAGAAAGCTTGAGATTGCTCGTACTGAAGAAGAGGATAAAGTGCCATTTGCAACTCATTATCTTGAAGGCGCTGCTGCCATATGGTGGGAAAATGCAAAAGCCATGTGGCCTCCTGATGAGGAGATCACCTGGTCAAAATTCAAGCATCACTTCCAGAAATATCATATCCCTAGTGGAATTATGAAGGCTAAGAAACATGAATTTCTCGCGCTCCTCCAAGGAAACCAGTCTATGGGGGAATATTTGCAAAAATTCAATCATTTGGCCCGTTACTCCATTTATGACGTGGCCATAGAAGAAAGAAAGATTAACCGATTTCTTGGGGGATTAAACCCGCACCTCCAGTGTACCCTTAGTATGTTTGATTTCCTAGATTTCCAAACTCTAGTGAACAAAGCTTTCATTGTTGAAAGGGAGCACAAGCTCATATCGGACAATAGGCCTGCTAATAACGATCACAAGCGCAAGTTTGAGCCAAGAAAGGAAGGGCAACCAGTGCAAAAGGCTCGTACCTGGCAGCAGACTTAGGTGGAATACCAGCCCAATTGGCAACAGAATGTTAACAAGACCACCACCCAAGGCAAGAATGTCGTGGCCAACCCAGTGCACAAGGAGCGCCAGCGCAACAATTCTTGCTTTAGTTGTGGGCAAACCACACATTATGCCAGACAGTGTCCCAAGAACGGCAAGGCAAGTGCTCTAATCAGGCCATAAGTCAACTTTATGGAGTCATGCCCGACCCAGCAAAACATTACTGGGCACATTCATCACCTCTCCGTAGATGAAGCCCAAGAGAACCCCGAAGTCGTCATTGGTATGTTTTCTGTTAATAACATACCTGCCGTAATTTTATTTGACTCTGGGGCTTCCCACTCTTTTATTTCTTGGAGTTTTGTTGCCCAAAACAAATTTCCTTGTTCGCTTTTGGGCAATAATATGTTGGTACAAAACCCGGGATCCTTAATCAAGAGCAATCTGGTCTGCCGTAATCTAGAACTCAATATCAACGGAGTCCGTTTTCCAACCTCTTTGATAATCATTGAGTCTGTAAAGTTGGATGTTATCTTGGGTATGAATTGGTTGATCAATATCAAGTATGCATAAATTTCGTGACCCGAGAAGTCAGTTTGACCAGTCAGAAGGGGCAGACTACCAAATTCTATGCTCGCGGAAGCATACCCAAGAAAGAAATGGTCTTAACCACTGTGGCTGGTGAGCTGGAATTAATTCATGTGGTCAGTGAGTTTCCTGATGTATTTCCATAAGAACTGCCAGGCATGCCACCAGATCGAGAGCTTGAGTTTGTAATAGATCTTGTGCCCGGAACCGCACCGTTATACAAGAAGTATTACCGGATGCCCTCATTAGAATTAGTGGAGCTAATGAAACAACTTGATGAAATGCTCCAGAAAGGATATATCCATCCCAGCTCTTCCCCATGGGGATCACCTGCTATCTTCGTGGACAAGAAGGATGGCAGCCTCCGCATGTGTGTGGATTACCGTCAGCTGAATGAAGTCACCATCAAAAATAAATATCCGCTGCCAAGGATTGATGACCTGTTTGACCAGCTCAGTGGGGCCAAGGTATTCTCCAAGATTGATTTACGGACAGGATATCATCAGCTCAAGATTAAAATGGAAGATATTCCTAAGACCGCATTCACCACTCGGTACGGTCTTTATGAATATACAGTTATGTCCTTTGGTCTCACCAATGCCCCTGCCTTCTTCATACATATGATGAACAAAGTATTCATGGACTTCCTCGATAAGTTCATGGTAGTCTTCATCGATGACATACTTATTTACTCAAAAAGTGAAGAAGATCACAAAGAACACCTCCGTGCAGTGCTACAACGACTTCGCGGCCATCAGATATACGCCAAATTCAGTAAATGCGAATTTTGGCTCAAGCAAGTTGGATTTCTTGGGCATGTGCTATCCGCCGAAGGTATAGCCATGGACCCAAGAAAAGTAAAGGATGTGCACGATTGGTTGTCGCCCACAACCGTATCACAGATCCAGAGTATTCTTGGATTAGCCGGATATTACCGTCGTTTCATTGAAGGGTTTTCCAAGATTGCTAAACCCATGACGGAGCTGCTAAAAAAGGATAAGAAGTTTGAATGGACTGAGGAATGTGAGAAAAGTTTCAGCGAGCTAAAGATACGGCTCACGACCGCACTTGTGTTGACTCTTCCAGATATCTACCGCAGTTTTTATGTGTAGTGTGATGCCTCCAGACAAGGACTTGGATGCGTACTTATGCAAGACGACAAGGTAGTAGCATTTGCATCGCGACAGCTATGACCCCACGAGGGAAATTATCCTACTCTTCACCTGGAATTGGCCGCGGTGGTTCATGCTCTAAAAATTTGGAGACACTACCTCATCGGAAAGAGGTGCCAATTTTTTACCGATCACAAAAGTCTCAAGTATATATTTACTCCGCCAGATTTAAATCTCTGTCAACGAAGATGGCTTGAGTTAGTCAAGGATTATGATCTTGGAATAAATTGCCACCCGGGTAAGGCCAACGTGGTTGCCGATGCACTTAGTCGAAAGTGAAAGCACATGTCTCCCTGGGTGATTTTGGTAATTAATGTCAACATATCTCTTCTTGGACTAATGTTTCTACCTAGTATGTTTCAGACAAGTTCAACAATAGAGTGGCATGGACTAGAGGATGTGGAACCCCTTCAATATGCTAAGGACAAAGAATTGGCTCAAGATCAAAGCTCAGGACTCTACATTTTCTATTTTAGTGATCCAAGATCACATTGAGTCCATAGGAAAGCCAATACTATTAAGAAGGGATGAGGTGATGCTTAATGGCTTGCTTGCTCAAAGTGCTTAGTGATATGCTCCAAAGCCCTCAACCACTTTCTCACTTCTAAATATGTCCCACACCAAATATCCAACTCGGCCCCATCGATTCTTTCTATCCGGCGCCACCGAGTTCAGTTGACATAGCCACTGCCAGAAACCCTAACCAGTTCGGTCTCACCGATAGGATCTCGGTCTCACCGAGTTGGGCTTGCAAACTTTGTGTTACCTATCGCAATATTTTCGGTCCCACCGAGATATACAATCGGCCCCACCGAGTTTGCTTGGCCAACTCTCTGTTTCGCTTATTACCCAAATCGGTCCCACCGAGTTTGAGTAATCGGTCAAGCCGAGTTTTGGATTTACCCTAACCCTAGCACATTGGTCCCACCGAGTTGATCGAGTCGGTCCCACCGAAACACCTAACGGTCACATTATGAACCAAATTGGTCTGACCGAGTTCTTTGGATCGGTCCCACCGAGTTTGGTGATTTGTGTGTAACGGTTAGATTTTGTGTGGAGGCTATACATACCCCTCCACCCACTCTGCATTCATGGAGAGAGCACTCAGAACATGCCTACACTTCCAATACACATTTTCTGAGAGAGAACCACCTACACTTGTGTTGAAGTCAAGATATTCCATTCCAACCACATAAATCTTGATCTCTAGCCTTCCCCAAGTTGCTTTCCACACAAATCTTCTTTCTACCAAATCCAATCCTATGAGAGAGAGTTGAGTGTTGGGGAGACTATCATTTGAAGCACAAGAGAAAGGAGTTCACCATCAACACGATGTTTGTTACTTCTTGGAGAGTGGTGTCTCCTAGATTGGCTAGGTGTCACTTGGGAGCCTCCGACAAGATTGTGGAGTTGAACCAAGGAGTTTGTAAGGGCAAGGAGATCGCCTACTTCATGAAGATCTACCCTAGTGAGGCAAGTACCCTTCGTGGGCGACGGACATGGTGGGATAGATAAGGTTGCTTCTTCGTGGACCCTTCGTGGGTGGAGCCCTCCGTGGACCCACGCAACTGTTACCCTTCGTGGGTTGAGGTCTCCATCAACGTGGATGTACGATAGCACTACCTATCGGAACCACGCCAAAAATCTCCGTGTCTCCAAATTGCGTTTGCACACTCCAATCCCTTCTCTTTATATTCTTGCAACTTGCATGCTTTACTTTCCGCTGCTCATATACTCTTTGTATGCTTGCATGATTGCTTGATATGTTTTGTGAATGTTTAAACTTGTGCTAATACTCCACATGAACCTAAAGAATTAAAAACTGCAACTTTTCTTGATTAGAGTCTATTCACCCCCCCCCCCTCTAGGCACCTCTTCTCGATCCTTTCAGAAAGCCTGTCGGCCTAAATGTCATATTGAAATCCGTGCCTCCTAAACTTCAAGAGGAGATTGCTCAGCTCAACCTAGCCATAGTTGATGATGGCCTGGCTAATATTTTGGAAATTGCCCCCACACTTGAGGAAGAGATCCGCAAGGCCCAGCCAGCTGACACCGTCCTGCAGAAACGTGCCAAGAGTATGGTAGCAGGACAGACTCCAGATTTCTCAAAGGACCAATTCGGTACCCTCCGATTCCGTGGAAGGATTTGTGTACCTAGTCAGACAGACTTAAAGAAAAAGATCTTAACGTAAGCACACGAATCTTCATATTCTATTCACCCTAGAGGTAGGAAAATGTATGAAGACCTTCGACAAATATTCTGGTGAGATGGGATGAAGAAAGACATTGCCTATTTTGTGGCCTATTGTGACATATGCAACAAGGTGAAGGTAGAGCATCAGAAGCCAATCGGACTTCTCCAACCTCTGCCAGTGTCACAATGGAAATGGGATGATGTCTGCATGGATTTCATCACATAGCTACCTAAGACTCAGCGAGGCAATGATGCAATCTGGGTCATAGTGGACACCTTAAGCAAGGTAGCTCACTTTATCCCAATCAGAACCACATATTGAGCAGATCAACTTGCACAGTTTTATGTATCCAGAATAGTCAGTCTGCATGGAGTACCCCGAACCATCACTTCTGACTGAGGTTCACTTTTTACCTCCGCTTTCTGGTCACGTCTCCATCAAGCCTTGGGGACAGCGCTAAAATATAGTACCGCTTATCATCCTCAGACTGATGGGCAGATACAGCGGGTAAACCAAATACTCGAAGATATGCTACGAGCATGTGCTTTGGCCCAAGGACCTAAATGGGAAGACTGCCTGCTGTATGTCGACTTCTCTTATAATAACAGCTTCCAGACTAGTCTAGAGAGGTCACCGTATGAGGCTTTGTATGGCCATAAGTGTCGCACTCCATTAAATTGGTCTCAAACTGGAGATAACCGTATCTTCGGAACATATCTCATGATGGAAGCCGAGAAGCAAGTTAAGGAAATCAGAGACAGATTGCAATTGGCCAAATCTTGACAGAAGAGTTATTATGATGCAAAGCACCGACAGGTCAGTTTTGAACCCGGAGAACACGTATACCTCCGAGTCACTCCTATGAAAGGAGTCAGGAGATTCCAGACTCGTGGAAAGTTGGCACCCAGATTTATTGGTCCATTTCCAGTTATGTCCTGAGTGGGTACTATTGCATATCAGTTGGAGCTACCCCCTGAATTGTCAGAAGTACACGATGTGTTTCATGCCTCACAGTTGAGGCGATGCATATCGCCGCCTGAGAAAAAGACTGCTATGACTGAAATAGAGTTGGCAAAGGATTTAACATATGAAGAGAGGCTGGTTAGAGTTTTGGATCAGATGGAAAGGGTCACTCATAGTAAAGCAAGGAAATTCCACAAAGTTCACTGGGAGCATCACACCGAGTTAGAATCAACTTGGGAACGGGAAGAATTTCTGAAGGCACATTATCCAAAATGGTTTTCCCAAGCAACCGAATCTCGAGGACAAGATTCATACTAAGTGGGGGAGGTTTGTAACATCCTGGTTTTTGCCCTCTGCTCTTTGCCTGAGTTTCAGTTGGTTTGATTTTGAAATTTGGAGTTTTGAATCTTTTATTATGGACTTAAACACTTGGGTATCCCTTGGCTTTCACCCAAGTGCCTCATTTCCTTCTCTAACTATCATTTCCTCTCTGGTTCAACTTAAAATAATATTTTGAATATTTTTCTTAAATGAAAAATATTCATTTCCCTCTCTTAAACCCTAGCTAGCTCAATGTGTTCCAAAGCAACCAAAATTTTTCTTGCCCACAAAAATCTGAGAAAATTCACAAATATTCTTTGAGCCCTAGGGCACCTTCCTGAGTAAAAATATTTCATCACTTTTTGGAATATTTTTGCTACAGAAAAAATTTTCTATTCTTGACAGAAATGGTGGTTTCTACAGCAACTACCATTTTACTTGATACTTTGTGGCTGATTTTTCTTGTGCATCATCACCTTAGTAGATGATTGGTAACCCCCAAAGCCCAGCTCCCAACTCCCAGTAGCTTTACCATAGTAAGCTCTCAAGGTTACTGCCCAAAAACTTACCAGACAGTTGAAATCTATTCTATTGCGCCTGCAATCAAACCCAAGTGTGTTAAACTCAAAAACTACCATGAACAATCTACCAGACATGAAGTTTGGGCTTAGGTCAGCCTGAGGTCAGAGTTCACACGGTGACCACGCGTGTGCATGATGCCAGCCTGCATGTCGCCACGCTTTGAGTGCCGCTGAGCGCTCTGTTGTGCACGTGCTCGCTTCCCCGACTGCCTAAGCTTGCCAAACTTTGCCACAATCTTTGTCCAAACCCTCTAAAATCCCTCCTAATGCTCGCCGACACTGGAGCTCGCCGCAGAGAGCATGGGCGCGGTCCAGCCAACGCGACAGCACGTTGCACACTGTGCTCATCGCCACCCTCTCGTTCCTGTGCTCGTCCCCGCTCGCCCACAGTTCCCGCGTGAGCTGCGTCGCCTTCTCCCTCACCTACTGACGCCGTTCATCGTCGGGCGTCGTGTCCAGGTGTCCACCAACGGAGCCTGATCACCCCCTCGACACTCGGCTATAAATAGAGCCCTCCCCAGCCTCCTCGAGCACCGTCCTCTCCTCCTACACACTCCACGATCTTGTAGAAAGCCGTAGCTCGGCCGAGCAGGACGTGGGCCGCCGTCCCCGAGCTCGAGCTCGCCGGCGATCCCCTCGGGTCGTTTCTGCAGCTCCAGCCCCTCCCAGGCTCGGGCCACCCTTCCAGGGCTTCCGTCGTGCCTCGGTGGTGCTATTCCGCCTGGTTGGAGCCCCTGGTATCGCCTCTGGTCGCCGTCGTCTTAATCTCCGGCGACATCCGCTCTCTATCTCTATTAGAGAGGTTGTTTCCAACACCGTCCGACCACCCCTAGCTACTCTGCGGGTACGGGCAGGTGCGCCTACGTCTCCTCTTTCGATCCCTCCCTCTTGTTCTGGCCAAGAAGCTCTCCTCGCCGGCGTGAGCTCCAGCGACGCCGCGCCGTCCTCTATTTCCCTCTCCCTTTTCCTCTCACCTGACTAGCGGGGCCCGCTAGTCAGTCACTCAGTACTCGCGCGAAGCGGTACAAGTGGTGGCACCCGCGAGGCTTTATGCCTTCAATGTCACCCTCCCAGTTCTGTTTTTATTTAAATTCATATTTCATTTTTCCAGAGAGCTTCAAACAGCCAAAAATCTTTAACCATAAGTCGAATTGAATTGATTCTTTTTGCATTGTGTTCTTTGTGAAGAAATCTAGCAGCTCACCAAAAATTAGATTTTTCTCTGCTTTCTAGATTTTTTGGTGAATTTTAGAAGGGTTCTTGATGTTTTCATTTTGTGTTTATAAATATTTTCAGAAGGTGAAGCTTGTCTTGAGGATCACCAGGAGGCTTGTGAACCTCATCTGCACTAAGGCAAGCCATAGCAACATTTTCATGGTGCCATTACAATATTTGTGATTTTTTAACTTGAATAAATAATTTAATCTATGCATTTAAATCACTATTGTAGTATTACATTCTGTCAGTTGCTTGTTAGAGTTGATATGCTTAGTTTACAGAAAGTTTAAAGCTACTAAGTTGATTAAGTAACTAGAAGTAATATTTGTTATCGAAAAGTAATATGATTATGGATATGAGTAATTATTTTTGGAGTTATTTTTCTTGAAGGAGAAAAATGAAATAATTTGCTCAGAAAAGATTATGTTTAAAGTGATGATTAATCATAACCAGGGAAGTGTCATGAGTTGTTGATGTTTAGGCTTAGTGTGGATATAGTTGACCCAGTTATTTCCCATGTTATATGATGCATATGTTCGTGTTGCATTTGCATGGCATACTATGACACCGGTTATTTTTCAATTTAAGTTGAACATGCTAATAACTCAACTTGAATATATCGTTGACCGGATCATGGTGCCACTGAATCGAGTTTTGCCCAGTGCAACCACATTTGCCTTTATGGAAAGGCCTTTATTCGGTCTGTTGTCATGCCTCTGGTCGGTGCCTCCGACGAAGGAAGGTTATGGGCGTGCGGTACCCTGGCTCGGTAAGCAGACATAACCTTGTGTGCCCATTGTTGATATTATGGTACCGTGTCCCCGTGTGGGTCAGTTTATGTTTTGGACACGACGGTGGTCGTTGGTGTCTTTGGTAGACACGGGGCCACCCAGGACTAGCCCGGTGGGGAGTGAGTCGGAGTGGCCGAGAGAGTGTCATGGCAATGGAGGGGTTTCATCGGAATGTCGTTGGTCCACCTGAATGGGAATGCGAGGCCATGGGTTCCGTGGTGTGGGTACAGTGTGCTACCTCTGCAGAGTGTAATAAATCTATTGATGGCCGAGTCCACGGTTACGGACACGCTCGAAAGTAGGTCACACCATGGGTCAACGATTAATAAATTTTGCACACTAAGTCATGAACTTTGCATTGTTGATGATGGTGGGCAGACCATCTTGATGGTTGGGACCAAGGGTTGGTAGTGGTTATGATCACCGGAAAGGTCACGAGGTAACCCGAATTAAGACCACGAGGTTGGTATGGTTGTGATCCAAGAGAGATCACCGTTGGTAAGCTAGTCCGAGTGATTTTTCTCACAAGAGCATGATCACAGCATGTTGGA
This sequence comes from Triticum aestivum, assembly GCF_018294505.1. NCBI lineage: Eukaryota > Viridiplantae > Streptophyta > Magnoliopsida > Poales > Poaceae > Triticum > Triticum aestivum. The sequence continues at coordinate 179,478,878 of NC_057803.1, read as the reverse complement.
TATATATTTTTGTATTATTATTAATTGGTTAATTATCATGATATTGTTTGCCATTATGTTTATGCTTGTTGTGAGCTTGCAAGTACATTCAATGTACTGACCTGGCGTGTCATGCCAGATTTCAGGAAAGTCTCGTTCGAAAGGAGTGTTGTCCAAGTCTAGATCGTGTCCACGTCGATGTCCCTTCCGCTATGACGTTGTTCCGCTGCCGCATAGTTGTTATGATCGAGGCCCCTTATGTTCAGTAAATAATGTACATATTGTTCAGCCGCACCGTGTGTGCCGCTTGGCCTCGCCACCTGTTGTAATTTAAACTATGATCCGCTAGCATCAATAAAGCGGTTGTTTTCTGTACCAAGATGTTGTGTGTTGCCAGAAGACATGGTCTCTAGGCTGGCAATGCATGGTAAACCGGTTGCTCTAAGTCAGGGTGCCACACACTGACTATATAGGTGGTTGGTTTTTGGTTAGGGCTAATCCGTCCCTCCGATCGTAATCGGGCAGTCGAGAAAATTGGCTAAGGAGTCCAAAAAATAAAACAAAGATATTTTAGGGATGTTTGGGGATGATCCGGGCACATCGGTAATGACTGCTCGGGTTGGGTTTGGGACAACTCTCGGACGCGCATGAGGGGTCTGAGCACTATGCAAGGAGGGGTCAGGTGGTTAGGAGGGGTTTCGGGGCCCTCCGATCACAATCGGACGGCTCCAGACGAGAGGGGGGTTAAGCAGGCCTAGGTGGGTTGTGAAGAGAAGGTTGGGCTAAGGTGAGAGGGAAGGAGTGCAGCCCGACAACTGTTTCCAGAGACTGAAAACGTCCGACGATAGACCGGCTACTATTGCTGCTATATTTATCCGTTGGGGCATCAAACGAACTCCGAACACGATGAAACTTGGCAGGCGACCTACTGACAACCTAACAACACCGCATGCCAACTTTCAACCCATTCCGAGAACATTTTCCGGCCACTTATAAAATAATATTTCGGATGTGCCGCGGGCGCGTGCCAGTGTGTCTGGGGTCAGAACAGACAACGGAAGGAACTGGGAGACCGGGACGGATGCAAGTTTTGAAAACATGATGATTCAATGAACATGATGACATGGCAAGATGCAACACGCAAGTGAAAGGCAAGGCAACAATAGCGAATAACTTGAAGACACCTAGCGCATCGGACTCAGGGCGTCACAAGAGTCAAATAACTTTCATGGATAAAAACATAGATCTGATCGTAAACTCAAAGTTCATTGGATCCCAACAAACACACTGCAAAAAGAGTTACATTAATAGATCTCCAAGAGACCATTGTATTGAGAATCAAAAGAGGGAGAGGAATCCATCAAGCTACCAACTACGGACTTGTAGGTCTACAATGAACTACTCGCGCATCATCGGAGAAGCACCAATCAGGATGATGAACCCTTCTGTGATGGTGTCTAGATTGGATCTTTGGCTTCTGGAACTTGTGGCGGCTGGAATTGATTTTTGTCGACTCCGCTAGGGTTTCTGGAATATTGGGGTATTTATAGAGCAAAGAGGCGGTGCGGGAGGCCACCAAGGTGGGCACAACCCACCAGGGCGCGCCTGGGCCTCCAGGCGTGCCCAGGTGGGTTGTGCCCCCCTCAGGGCACCCCTCTGGTACTTCTTTGGCCCATCTTGTGTCTCCCAGCCCGGAAAAATTCTCCAAAAAGTTTCGCTGCGTTTGGACTCCGTTTGGTATTGATTTTCTACTAAGTAAGAACAAGCAAAAAAACCAGCAACTGGCACTAGGCACTATGTCAATAGGTTAGTCCAAAACATGATATAAAGTTGCTATAAAATGATTGTAGAACATCCAAGAATGGTAATATAACAACATGGAACAATCAAGAATTATAGATACGTTGGAGACGTATAACTTTCTCGTAGGGAGTCGAGAAAGGATCTCTGGGCGCTAATGTTACAACATACTCCCACCATTCCTAAATATAAGTCTTTTTGAGATTCCACCAAATGACTACATACGGAGCAAAATGAGTGAATCTACACACTAAAATATGTCTACATACGGATATGTTGTATTCCATTTTATTGGCTCTAATGAAGACATACTACAATACTTACTTTTCTTGTATTAGTTTGGGTCTGCAGACCATCTATTTAGGTACTAATTGCTAGTTCATATGTATGCATTGCCGGATAGGGGTTGGTGTTGTCGTGCCTTCTTAGTCAGACGTTCTTCTTAACTTTTTACTTGTTCGAGGTAAATGGGTTTTACTACTAATCTCACGGTATATTAGTTGTTTTCTTTATTTTTACAGTAATGTTGTCTTTATCATGGTATATGATGGCGCACTTTGAGATGGTCCTTCAAGTGTTATATTCTCTGTAAACTTTCGGTTAGCAGAGAACTTGTAGCATCTTCTGGACTGTACATGTTATAAAAACAGGTTATCAGTAGCATATTCATTATTGCTTGTATGGGAACATGATTTTAGTTTAGTTTTTAGTGGGCAAGCATGTCATATGATATTTTGACTTCTATCCATCTTGTGGTGATTGTCGGAAATGTAAAATTGCAAATAAGATACATGTCTAGAGAGGCAATTTACTTAAACTGGTCTAATATGATCCCGCTAATGACAAAAATATGTTATATACAAGCACATTTATTGCAAATGCATCATAAATCTTTCTTTAGTTTAATTTTATTGTATTAAATCCTGAATTACAATTGCAATTATAGAAATGACATTCTAATTATTCAAGATGTAGTTATACCAAATCCTAGACTACAGCTGCATCTGAACTTTACTTCAAATAGTCTCACCATTAGTTAAAGACAATAAGTATAACCGTGTCTTCTTTATTTACATACACCAGTAGATTTAATACAATGTGAAGAATGAATTTGATGAATCTGTCCTATTGTAGTTACACCAAATTCTTGGTTTCTACAACATGTGTACTAATTGCTCTTCACTTGCTTTATTAGTCGTTATGTATCATTTAACTTTAGGCTCTGCTTGAGGTGGAAAATTAATGTGAATTCAGTTTAATTTTTTCTTTTCAGCTTTACTGTATTGCTGGAGGAATGATGCTCTATTCGGAGGACCTTTCTCAACCATACAAGTTGCACATTTGGAAGGCAATGGATCCCTCTTATTTTGTGATTTTCTAAATTGTGTTGGTATAAACAAATGTGATGACAATTTGATGTGTGTATGCCAAATCATAGTGAATGAATTTGTAATGTACAAATGTGACATATATAATTATCAATTTGCTTCAGATTTGTTTGGCTTCCTTGAGTTCTATTAGTTAGTTTGAATGGATGTATCAAAAATTATTTGATTGCTAATTCGAACAATGGAACAAATGCATTACGTGAGGATCCAGTCTAGTTTTATTCTGGGAGTTCACTTAAGGGCAGTTTCTCTGCCGGGAAAACTGTAACTGCCCTGGAAGGTTTGATCTGCCGGGAATGGTATGATAGACACCGGCAGAAAACCTGTCAGGAATTCCAGTAACTATCGGGAAAGACTTTTCCTGTCTGCACTTTCTAGGGCAGTTTACTTCTGCCGGGAATACTTATTGCTGGCAGATTATTTGCCCTTTATGGCTACCTTTGCCGAAAGTTTTACTGACCTTAAATGAAATGTCGTGGTGTAGTGTATGTAAGTCTTCCGAGTACTTTGGATGAGTACTCACGGTTGCTTTGCTACCTCTTTTCCCCTATACTCGATTGCTGCAATCAGATGACGGATCCTAGAAGCCAGACGACACCACCAACGGCTACTACTACCCAGAGGGTGCCTACTACTACGTACAGAGCGTTGACGACCAGGAGTAGTTAGGAGGCTCTAAGGCAGGAGGGCTTGCCTTTTCGATCGTACTAGATGTTTGTGCTAGCCTTCTTAAGGAAAACTTTTTTAATTTATGTCTGTACTCAGATATTGTTGCTTCCGCTAACTCATTTGTTCTCGAGCTTATGTATTCGAGCCCTCTGGCTTGTAATAAAGCTTGTATGTCTTTCATTTGTGTTTAGAGTTGTGTTGTGATATCTTCCCGCTAGTCCATGATCTTGATCGTACACATTTGTGTGTATGATTAGTGTATGATTGAATCAGGGGCGTCACAACACCAATTGAGGCAACATGTCATCTAATTTTACTTATTCACCTTCCTCTAGGTCCATCTCAATTATTTTAAAGACATTGTCGTGTTTGTTGATGTGCTGACCTTCAACCTGGATGAAAACCTTGTGCTTAATCATCTCTAGTTGGTCGTGGCAGCGACAACTCGAGCACGTTTATCCTTTTTGAAGGTGTTGCCATGTAAGAAGTCAACTTGGTCATTAGTGTTAAAATTATTAGATGATTCCCCGCGCATTGCCTCGGGAACACATTAAGAGAAATGCACCAATAAGTGCTTATATGCAACTAAAACTAATGAAAATACTAGTGAAAGAATATTCTTACTTTATATTTTTAAATAATAAAACATGTGAAGTATGTGACGAAATGATGTGTAAAAAGAGAAACATTTTGGATTCGCTATCCTTTAAGAAAAATGTAGAAAATAAACTATGTATTTTTGCTCCAAGGTTCCAATACATATATGGTTCATGACCACACAAAGATTAACACAACCATTTGAATTGTAATTAACATGCATGACTTTATTTCCCAGGGAAAAAAAGACATGCATGACTTAATGAAGTGGTAGCGTTTGCATGATAGATTAATGTGAGAAGTGTAATTTATGAGTACATGCATGCATTCTGAGATCACACGATTTTGATCCAATGGCTGCAAATAATTAAAGTGATGTGGAAGCGTGCATGTTGAGAGAAATCTAGTAATGGGGGCTAACTATTTAGATATAGTTGCATGATAGATTAATGTGAGAAGTGTGACTTATGAGTACATGCATGCATTCTGAGGTCACACGATTTTGATCCAATGGCTGCAAATAATTAAAGTGATGTGGAAGCGCACATGTTGAGAGAAATCTAGTAGTGGGGGCTAGCTATTTAGATATAGTAGATATCTTGTAATGGTTCTGATGTAGTTGTCCATGTTTTGCACTCTAGCCTTTGATGTTTTGAATTTTTTGCCTTATATCAACTTTAATAAAGACAAGTGCATACCCTGCTATGTAGGACCATATGTCCTTGAGAATCTATCTTTCGAAGAGATGTCCAGCGTGGACACGAAGATACCTCACCTTAAAACGAAACATGGTTTCAATTTTGAGGTTAAGATCATAAATGAAGTAGCTCACACTCATTTTGGATGTTCAAATTGGGAAGGATTATGCAAGGCCTATCGATTCGAGGAGGATAGGAAAATAACATTCGATCTTGGCAATCCGGAAGATGAAAACATTTGGCTGGATCCTAACATGATTCCGATTCCGCCTCCGTGTGAGTTTGTTAAACACATTTGTTAAATGATCTATATTCCTTATCTAAAAATACTTGTTATTCATACCTGTTGAACTTGTTTTTTATAATTTACAACTTATTTTCTCTCTTCCCAAGAAATACAAAAGATAATAGATGACACCTACTACAGTCATGGCATAGAGCTAACTTGGGAGAAGAATTATCTTATCTCCTTTGTTAAAGACATTCTGCAATTTAAGATCATCTACGGAGTTGGGAAAAAAATATGGTAAATATGTGCCACTAGTCCATGAGTTGTGCGATGCTAACATTCGTGCTAGTATCATGGTAAGATTTTTACAATTGTGTCACTAGTTAGTCCATCTTTTTCATACATTCTTCTGAAGTAAACTTCATTGCTAACTATATATGTTACTATTATGCTCTTCAACAGAAGCTCCCAGATGTGGTTGTGCCTCCAATTATGTTTGTCAAAGGTGAGATGATAGTTGTTTGCGTACGACCATGGTCGGAGGGTCTCAAATATGCATACTCGACCTCTAAAACAGATGGAGGCCTCAAAATCAAGGCTTGGAGAAAAATAGTGGCTGAGCGAAGGCCACAAAATGGAGACGGTTGGATCTCTATGTTGCATAACGGAGAAGGAGGGTTTTTTCTATTTTATGCTATGCTACCCGAGACAGAGAGAGAGGGAGAGAGAGAGAGAGAGAGTAGTAGGGTCCTTCTACTTTACGTAGAGCAGTTGGTTAACTTATGATGATCATAATGGTGAGATTGTTATATCACTAGCACCTTAATTACCTACTAGTGGTTAACTGATAACCCACAAGTATAGGGGATCAATTGTAGCCTCTTTCGATAAGTAAGAGTGTCGAACCCAACGAGGAGCTAAAGGTAGAACAAATATTCCCTCAAGTTCTATCGACCACCGATACAACTCTACGCGCGCTTAACGTTCGCTTTACCTAAAATAAGTATGAAACTAGAAGTACTTTGTAGGTGTTTTTGGATAGGTTTGCAAGATAATAAAGAGCACGTAAATAAAAGCTAGGGGCTGTTTATATAAAGAAGCAATAAAGATAGTATAGTGAGTGTGCAAAAGTGGTGGTAGGAGTTGCGAAATTGTCCCTAACCAATTGACTACTTTACTAGACCGATAGCAAGTTTTATGTGGGAGAGGCCACTTCTAGCATGTCATCCCTGACTTGGAATTCTATGCACTTATGATTGGAACTATTAGCAAGCATCTGCAACTACTATGTTCATTAAGGTAAAACCCAACCATAGCATTAAGATATATTGGTCCCCCTTCAATCCTGTATGCATCAATTCTATGCTAGGTTGAAGTTTCTGTCACTCTTGCCCTTCAATACATAGTCCTATCAACATACAACTAATACTATGGTGTGATCCACGCGCGCGCTCATATGATGGGCACCAAAGGACAGCAACATCACCACAAGCAAATTAAATCAATCATAGTAATTCATCAACCACCGATAGGACAATGAAAATCTACTCAGACATCATAGGATGGCAACACATCATTGGATAATAATATGAAGCATAAAGCACCATATTCAAGTAGAGGGTACAACGGGTTGTGGGAGAGTGGACCACTGTAGATAGAGGGGGGAAGGTGATGGAGATGTTGGTGAAGATGGCGGAGGTGTTGGTGTAGATTGTGGTGATGATGATGGCCCCGGTGGCGTTCCGGCACCACCGGCAGCGAGGGGGAGAGTGCCCCCTTCTTCTTCTTCGTTGACCTTCTCCCTAGATGGGAGAAGGGTTTCCCCTCTGGTCCATGGCCCCCATGGCATAGGAGGGGCGAGAGCTCCTCCGAGATTGGATCTATCTCTTTGTCTCTCCGTGTTTCTGCGTTTTGGGATTCTGCCCTTTCACCGTTTCTTATATATCCGGAGATCCGTAACTCCGATTGGATTGAAACCTTTGCCCTGATTTTTCCCAAAAATTAGTTTTCTTGCGGCCAAAGAAGAGCAGCAACCGCCTTACGGGGGGCCCACGAGGGTCAGGGGCACGCCCCCTGCCTCGTGGCCCCCTCGGGCACCGTCTCGCGTTGATTTTCTTCCCATATCTCACAAATATTACAAAAATATTCTCCTTCTGTTTTTATTCCGTTTGGACTCTGTTTGATACGGATTTTCTGTGGAACAAAAAACATGCAACAAATAGGAACTGGCACTGGGCACTGGATCAATATTTAAACCCAAAAATAGTATAAAAAGTTGCCAAATGTATATGAAAGTTGTAGAATATTGGCATGGAACAATCAAAAATTATATATAGGACGGAGACGTATCAGCATCCCCAAGCCCAATTCCTGCTCGTCCTTGAGTAGGTAAATGATAAAAAAGATAATTTTTGATGTGGAATGCTACCTAGCATAATCTTGATCATGTAATCTAATCATGGCATGAATATTAAGACACAAGTGATTCAAAGCAATAGTCTATCATTTGACATTAAGATAACAATACTTCAAGCATACTAATAAAGCAATCATGTCTTTTCAAAATAACATGGCCAAAGGAAGTTATCCCTACAAAATCATATAGTCTGGCTATGCTCCATCTTCACCACACAAAATATTCAAATCATGCACAACCCCGATGACAAGCCAAGCAATTGTTTCATACTTTTGATGTTCTCAAACCTTTTCAACTTTCACGCAATACATGAGCGTGAGCCATGGACATAACACTATAGGTGGAATAGAATATGATGGTGGAGGTTGTGTGGAGAAGACAAAAAGGAGAAAGTCTCACATCGACGCGTCTAATCAACGGGCTATGGATATGCCCATCAATTGATGTCAATGCGAGGAGTAGGGATTGCCATGCAACATATGCACTAGAGCTATAAGTGTTTGAAAGCTCAAACTGAAACTAAGTGGGTGTGCATCCAACTTGCTTGCTCATGAAGACCTAGGGCATTTGAGGAAGCCCATCGTTGGAATATACAAGCCAAGTTCTATAATGAAAATTCCCACTAGTATATGAAAGTGATAACTCAAGAGACTCTCTATATGAAGAACATGGTGCTATTCTAAAGCACACGTGTGGTAAAAGGATAGTAACATTGTCCCTTCTCTCTTTTCTCTCATTTTTTATTATTTTTTTGTTTTTTTGGTGGGATTCTTTGGCCTCTTTTTTTATTTGGGTTTCTTTGGCCTCTTTTATTTTGATAACCTCACATGGGACAATGTTCTAATAATGATGATCATCACACTTTTATTTACTTACAACTCAATATTACAACTCAATGTCTAGAACAAAGATATGACTCTATATGAATGCCTCTGGCGGTGTACCAAGATGTGCAATGATCTAGCATAGCAATGACATCAAAAAATGGACAAGCCATGAAAACAGCATGCTAGCTATCTTACTATCATGCAAACAAATATGACAATAAATGCTCAAGTCATGTATACGATGATGGAAGTTGCATGGCAATATATCTCGGAATGGCTATGGAAATGCCATGATAGGTAGGTATGGTGGATGTTTTGATGAAGATATAAGGATGCTTATGTGTGATAGAGCGTATCATATCACGGGGTTTGGATGCACCGGCGAAGTTTGCACCAACTCTCAAGGTGAGAAAGGGCAATGCACGGTACCGAAGAGGCTAGCAATGATGGAAGGGTGAGAGTGCGTATAATCCATGGACTCAACATTAGTCATAAAGAACTCACATACTTATTGCAAAAGTCTATTAGCTATCAAAATAAATTACTACGCGCATGCTCCTAGGGGGGGTTGATTGGTAGGAAAATACCATCGCTCGTCCCCGACCGCCACTCATAAGGAAGACAATCAATCAATAAAACATGGTCCGACTTCATCACATAACGGTTCACCATATGTGCATGCTATGGGAATCACAAACTTCAACACAAGTATTTCTACAATCCACAACTACCCACTAGCATGACTCTAATATCACCATCTTTATATCGCAAAACTATTGCAAGGAATCAAACATATCATATGCAGTGATCTACAAGTTTTATGTAGGATTTTATGACCAACCATGTGAATGACCAGTTCCTGTCATCTCTCTAAATAGACATAAGTAAAGCAAAAGAGTTTATTTCTTTCTACAAAAGATATTCCCACGCTCTAACAAATATAAGTGAAGCAAAAGAACATTCTACAAATGGTGGTGTTTCTATGTGAAGAGAAACAGGCAATCCAAACTTCAAAAGATATAAGTGAAGCACATGAAGCATTCTATAAAGCCATACTCAAAAGATATAAGTGAAGTGCAAAGATAATTCTATAAATCAAACATGGACTATCTCATACCAGCATGGTGCATCAAAGAAAAGTGAAAAATAAATGCAAAAGACGCTCCAAGATTTGCACATATCGCATGAACGAAACGAATCCGAAAACATACCGATACTTGTTGAAGAAAGATGGGATGCCTTCCGGGGCATCCCCAAGCTTAGACGCTTGAGTCTCCTTGAATATTTACTTGGGGTGCCTCGGGCATCCCCAAGCTTGAGCTCTTGCCTCTCTTCCTTCTTCCCGCATCGAGACCTCCTCGATCTTCGAACACTTCATCCACACAAAACTTCAACAGAAAACTCGGTAAGATCCGTTAGTATAATAAAGCCATTCACTACTTTAAGTACTGTTGAAAACCAATTCATATTTTGTTTTTGCATTTTAGCTACTGTAATATAACTTTTCCATGGCTTAATCCACTGATAGAAATCGATAGTTTCATCAAAACAAGCAAACTATGCATCAAAAACAGAATCTGACTAAAAAAGAACATTCTGTAATAATCTGAACATTCACCATACCTCTGTTAATCCAAAATTTCTACCAAAATTAGGAAAAATAAAAAAAAATTATATAAAGACAGTACAAAAAGTTTCAGAACCGTTTGACGTTCCAGTAAAAAATGTAAAATCGCGCACTACAGCCAAAGTTTCCGTCCTGCACCATACAAACCAACAAGCATCTAAAACATCCTAAAGGCAAACCTTGGCACATTATTTTTTTTAAACCTTATAAAATCACACAACAGAAATAAATGACTCTCTAAAACTTCCAGGTTGTCTCCCAGGCAGCGCTTTCTTTAAAGCCATTAAGCTAGGCATATAGTGCTCAAGTAATGGATCCACCCAGATCCCAAGGTATATCAAATAACAATGATTTGTAATTTAGTAGTGAGCACAAAGTAACATATATCATGTAATGACAAAGTCTAACTCTCTTCCTATCCATCGGCATGTCATAAAAGAATAATTCATGCCGACAAAGTAAAGGCCAATGCATAGTATAAACAATTTCTTGCAATTTTTTCGTGTCGGAAACATAAAGAGGCAGAGATGTACTTCCTCTCTCATAATAATTGCAAGTAGGAGAAGCAAGCACATGCATATTATATATATATATATAAATTATCATGTGTAGTGGTGAAACGCAACCCATCAGTATAATCCTTAATAAGGGCAAACTTCTTCGATATAGTGTAGTCGGGAGAATTCAAAAAGATAATAGGACTTTCATGCGTGGGTGCAATAGCAACAATTTCATGTTTAACATAAGGAACTATAGCAAGTTCATCTCCATAAGCATAATTCATATTGGCATCTTGGCCACAAGCATAGCAAGCATCATCAAAAAGGGGTATTTCAAGAGAATCAACGGGATCATAACAATCATCATAGCATTCATCCTTTAGTAAGCACGAAGGAAAATTAAACATTGTATGGGATAAAGAGTTACTCTCATTAGAAGGTGGGCACGGGTGATCAATCCGCTCTTCCTCCTTTTGTTCTTCGCTCTCCTCCTCATCTTTTTCACCAATGATCTCACAGTTTCATCAATTTCTTCTTCCATAGACTCCTGCAAAATATTAGTCTCTTCTTGGACAGCGGAGACTCTCTCAATAAAATCATCAATATCAGAATTGAATTCATAATTCTCATAGCAATAGTTAAGGATAGCTAAATTTTCAGGTCTCTAAACAGCATCATCAAGATTTTCACACTCTTTAAACAAAGATTCATTTTCATAAGCACCCATAAAAGCAACAAATTATTCTATTTGTTCCACATCATAGTAATCATATATACCATTAGCATAAGAAGCCAAGGTTTTATCATCATTAAATTTGCATGAAAAGGGAAGTTGTGGAGCCTTCATCCTAGAGCAACAAGTATAGTCATAACTCAAGCATAGTTCCCGAGCATACCAATGCAACATATGAATTTGATCCCATAATAGTTTCCCTTTTTGAGTTAAGCGATAATCCCTAAAGTATTCACGTTGATCCAACGTGTCTCCCATTACATAATTGAATGGGGTTTTCTTAGGATTATCAAAGTAGTACATAATATTTTTCACATAACCAGCATCGAGGGTTTTAGGAGGTTCCCCATCTCCATGAGTAGCAAGTAAACCTAATTTTTTTGGTATTTCGTGTTCCATATCCATAATTAAAGATAGAGAACAACTAAGAACAGAAAATAAAAATTACTTAGCGATAAAGCGAACAAGCACACACGAGAATATTCACCCCATGCTATAACTCCTCGGCAATGGTGCTAGAAAAAGGTCTTGATAACCCACAAGTATAGGGGATCAATTGTAGCCTCTTTCGATAAGTAAGAGTGTCGAACCCAACGAGGAGCTAAATGTAGAACAAATATTCCCTCAAGTTCTATCGACCACCGATACAACTCTACGCGCGCTTAACATTTGCTTTTACCTAGAACAAGTATGAAACTAGAACTACTTTGTAGGTGTTTTTGGATAGGTTTGCAAGATAATAAAGAGCACGTAAATAAAAGCTAGGGGCTGTTTAGATAAAGAAGAAATAAAGTTAGTATAGAGAGTGTGGAAAAGTGGTGGTAGGAGTTGCGAAATTGTCCCTAAGCAATTGACTACTTTACTAGGCTGATAGCAAGTTTTATGTTGGAGAGGCCACTGCTAGCATGTCATCCCTGACTTGGAATTATATGCACTTATGATTGGAACTATTAGCAAGCATCCTCAACTACTAACATTCATTAAGGTAAAACCCAACCATAGCATTAAGATATATTGGTCCCCCTTCAATCCCGTATGCATCAATTTCTATACTAGGTTGAAGTTTCTGTCACTCTTGCCCTCCAATAAATAGTCCTATCAACATACAACTAACCCTATGGTATGATCCACGCGCGCGCTCATATGATGGGCACCAAAGGATAGCAACATAACCACAAGCAAATTAAATCAATCATAGTAATTCATCAACCACCGATAGGACAATGAAAATCTACTCAGACATCATAGGATGGCAACACATCATTGGATAATAATATGAAGCATAATGCACCATGTTCAAGTAGAGGGTACAATGGGTTGCGGGAGAGTGGACTGCTATAGATAGAGGGGGGAAGGTGATGGAGATGTTGGTGAATATGGCGGAGGTGTTGGTGTAGATTGCGGTGATGATGATGGCCCCGGCGGCATTTCGGCGCCACTGGAAGCGAGGGGGAGAGAGCCCCCTTCTTCTTCTTCTTCTTCCTTGACCTTCTCCCTAGATGGGAGAAGGGTTTCCCCTCTGGTCCATGGCCTCCATGGCATGGGAGGTGCGAGAGCCCCTCCGAGATTGGATCTGTCTCTCTGTCTCTCTCTGTTTCTATGATGATGATGAGTCATTATGATGATGATATGAGTTGTATATCATTAGGGTGGAAGAAACACATATTAGATTAAAGTGGATGTATCCAAGTGACCAAGTTGAATATGTAGGAATATATGTAGCGTAAAATATGTTTGAAATGAAAACGAATTAAATGGAAAACACAAAATTAAAAGGAAAAGTAAACCATAACTCATAAACCCCTAATCCTTTTAGTCCTGGTTGGTGTTACCAACCGGGACTAAAGGCCCCCTAGCCCCGGTGGCGGCTCGTGCCACGTGGTGGGCCTTTGGTCCCGGGCCATGTTGAACCGGGACTAAACGGGGGGCCTTTAGTCCCGACCCTTTAGTGTGCTGAACCGACACTAAAGCCTGATTCTACACTAGTGATAGCACTTCTAGAAGTAGATGCCGAAATGATCGCCAGTTGCAAGGCAGAGGGCGCACTTTGAATTGTAGATTTCACATGGTGGTGGATGGGACATTTGATACATCTCCGTCGTATCTACTTTTCCTAACGCTTTTGCTCTTGTTTAGGACTCTAATTTGCATGATTTGAATCAAACTAACCTGGACTGACGCTGTTTTCAGCAGAACTACCTTGGTGTTGTTTTAAGTGCAGAAATAAAAGTTCTTAGAATGGGACGAAACTTTTTGGAGATTTTTTATGGAATAAAGTAAAAATATTGGAACCAGAACCACCTGGAGGGGGTGCCCTGGTTGCCCACAAGGCACCAGGGCACGCCAGCCCCCCTAGGCGTGCCCAGGTGTCTCGTGGGGCCCACGGGGCTCCGCTGACCATCACTCCACCACTATAAATTCCTATTTTCGGAGAAAAATAGGGGAGGAAGTTTTGTTGCATTTTACGATACGGAGCCACCGCCACCTCATGTTCTTTATCGGGAGGCCAGATCTGGAGTCTGTTCGGGGCTCCGGAGAGGGGGATCTTTCGTCTACGTCATCATCAACCATCCTCCATCACCAATTCCATGATGCTCACCGCCGGGAGTGAGTAATTCCTTCGTAGGCTTGCTGGTCGGAGAGAGGTTGGATGATATTCATCATGTAATCGAGTTAGTTTTGTTAGATCTTGATCCCTAGTATCCACTATGTTCGGAGATTGATGTTTCTATGACTTTGCTATGCTTAATGCTTGTCACTAGGGCCCGAGTGCCATGATTTCAGATCTAAACGTTTATGTTATCACCATTTTATCTATGTTCTTGATCCGATCTTGCAAGTCATATGCACCTACTACGTGTTAATGCCCTAAGGTGACAATAATTGGGATTCTTTCCGGTGATTACCGTAGTATGAGGAGTTCATGTATTCACTATGTGTTAATGATTTGATACGGTTCTGTATTAAAAGGAGGCCTTAATATCCCTTAGTTTCCTTATGGACCCCGCTGCCATGGGAGGGCAGGACAAAAGATGCCATGCAAGTTTTTTTCCATAAGCACGTATGACTATTTACGGATTACATACCTACATTATATCGATGAATGAGAACTAGTTCTGTGTCGCCCTAGGTTATAACTGTTATATGATGAATATTATCCAAAGATATCACTAATCCATTACCTTCGTTTTTTCCACATATTAATCTTGCTAAGTTACTACTGTTGCTGCTACTGTTAGAATTACTACAAAACTACTTCTACTACTATTACCGTTACTACTGCTATCAAAACTATCATAATAGCGTGCTACTGATCCCTTTGCTGCAGATATTTCATCTCCAGGTGTGGTTGAACTGACAACTCAACTTCTAATACTTAAAAATATTCTTTGGCTCCCCTTTTGTCGAATCTATAATTTGGGTTGAATACTCTACCCTCGAAAACTGTTGTGATCCCCTATACTTGTGGGTCATTAACATTCTACAAGAAACATACAATTTGCACATTACAACAACCGGATTCTATGTTTATTTGGTCTACATATTCTACAAGAAACATACCATTTTTCGTAACATTTCTTCGGTAATTTTTAAAAACCAGAAGGCGGTTTCTCTTATGGAACAATACATCCATACAAACTAGTATAGAAGATTGTAGCAACAAGCACATTGCAGCAACAAACAATACATCTATGTAAACTGGAAGAGGATTTCTCTTATGGAACTACAGATTCCGCACAAAAAAGTATAGCATATTGTAGAAATCTAGTATGCATACATAGAAGAAGGGTGGGGCGCGAGGGGAAGGGATCTCACCTCTTAAGGAGGAGGTGGCGGTAGTGGCAACCAGCATCGACGCTGGGTGAGGTCCGGATGTGGTGGGGACGGCGACGTCAGGGGATGTCCCGAGGGCGGCAACGGTGATGCCATGCGAGGTCCGGAGGTGGTGGCGGTGCTGGTGGACGGGAGGCGAGGGGAGTAAAAGTAGTGTGTATGGGTAAATCGGATTCACTGGGCCAAGCCTCGGGGGAGGAGGGATGGAAGATGTTCTATTCCTGGCATTGGCCCAAGTGCTCCACGCCATTGCTATTTTTTTAATTTTATAATATTATCCTTTATTTACTTTATTTGTTGTACACATTCTTTTATTTTGTTGTAGAAGTTAAGTTTATTATTTTAACATGTTATTATTCTTATCAATAGGGTTGTAGAAGTTAAGTTTATTATTTTAATACGAGATTATTCATTTTGTGGAGAATGGAAGTGAATGTATTTTGTGGAGTAGGATTTTCTATATATATATAGGCAAAACTTAGTGATGACGTTCCCAAAAAGGGCACGATAGGACTAGATACTTTATCTATGGCATGTATATAAATCCTACGCCAGCACAATCTCCCAACTAGTCAGCACAGCTGGACCCACATAATAGTGAAGTCAGGAAAAATAGCTACGCCAACACTATTCATGTATAGCTGGCGTACCAATTATGCCAATGCCAGCACTATTTGAAAAAAAAATAGTGCTAGGGTTGATGAAAACTAGCGCGCCATCAATGAAAGTTGTGGCTAGAACTTTTTTAACTAGTGTGTGGGTTATCAGGGCAGGGTACACACATCGGATGTTGAAGCAGGGTGCGCGCTGGAGGTTTTGGCTGGGGTAGCGGCGCGGGAGATGTGGCGGTTGGTGGTGGCTGGGTAGCACTCCCATGTTGGCCTGGCCACAACAGCGGCTGGAGCTGGAGGAGTAGTGGGGGAGAGAGAAGTAATAGTTTGGCCTGCCATCACCTAAAATATCGTGACCGTGCTATCCCCCACTGAAATCTCACGCATGACCGTGAGATGCCGAATGAACATCTCATGAGGCGTTCCCTCGTTTTGTAAAAATGATCTGGTGTGCCCGATGCAATTTTTGAAGGATATCAGCGTGAAAGCATATGTACAAGTATTTGATTAAATGTTTTTTTGCGAATACGTAAAGCTTGCGTATCATTTCATTGATATAAGAAGTTAAGAGTGAATACATGTGGTGATAAAACACATGACATGAACACAGCAGGTGTGTACAAGGTAGCTGGAGCAGAGAGACATGGGATGCTCGGCCCAAAAAGAGAAAATAACACAGTAAAAACTCGCCATCTTGGGAAGCAACCCAAACAAAACCAACATGACGACCAATATCTCGAAAACCACCACCAAGGACGCCGCAAGCAAACAAGACAACTCCTTCAAGAAGGAAAAAGACGCTGAGACGCTCTCGCCATCCGGCCCAGATAGCCAGTCCTAGGGTTTCCCCTATTGCTCGAGGAGGGGCACAGATGTCAGTCATGGAAGGGCCTCCAAGAAGGGGACAACACACGTGGGTGTCGTCGCTGCAGCATAGAAAGGTAGAGTAAGGATTCTGCTTGGGCAGGGTCTAAGTAATCCCATGTCATCAGAACAAGATTCAAAGAAGATGAAGCCAAGTTGTTGGTTGGAACCGCCACCGCGGGAAAGGGAGCTATGTCCGCCATTGAAGGAGGCACCAGACACCCCGGACATGAGAGATACGAATCAGGCAGAAGGACGGGGCACGAAGGTGGGCGAGGTTGGGAGGCTGGGCAAAAGGAGAGGCACGTATGGGAGGCAAAGGTGGCCCAAGATCCAAACGATCTAGGATCTAGAGAGGAGCGTAGACCCATGTCTTCCGGACCAGAGACGCAAGGGCGTCGTCGAGCCAAGGGGCCAGAAAAGGGGCGTAGCTCCATGAGCAAGCCAGAGCCTAACCTGCAACGGGGTGTAGGTCGGCCAACAGAGAACACCTACAGGGGGTGGTGTGGAGCCGCCAAGATGCCAGCTGAAAGCACAAGTGCTCCCTTGGTGGTTTTGGTAATTAATGTCAACATATCTTCTATTGGACTAACAATTGTATCTAGTATATTTCAGATAAGTTCAATAGTGGCATGGCAAGGACAAGAGGATGTGGACCCTTCAAAAATGCTAAGGACATGGATTGGCAAAATCTCAAGACTCAACAATTTTGGTTAAGTGATCCACGATCACATTGAGTCAATAGGAAAGCCAATGCTATAAAAAGGGATGAGGTTTTGCTGATGATCTGGTTGCTTAAGTTCTTAGTGATATTGCTCCAAAACCCTCAGCCACTTTCTCTATCCAAATATGTCAAAACCCTAAAGCCAACTCGGCCCAACCAAAACCTACCTATCTGGACCCACCGATGGACACTGCCACAGCCAAACCCTAACAAATCGGATCCACCGATATGGATCTCGATCTCACCGAGATGACCTTGCCAACTCTCTGTTACCTGTTGCAATTAGTTCGGTCTTACCGAGTTTTCCAATCGGTGCCATTGCGATGGCTTGCCAACTTTTTGTTGCCTTATTGCTTCACCTTGGTCCTACCGAGTTGATGCAATCGGTGCCACCGAAAGGAGGTTTACCTTTACCATTGCACATTGGTCCATCCGAGATGTTTCTAGTCGGTTCCATCGAGACCTCCAACGTTCATGTCTTGTACAAAGGTCGGTGCCACCGAGTTGAGTCAAAAGTGTGTAACGATTGGATTTCGTGTGGAGGCTACATATGCCCCTCCGCCCCCCTGTTAATCAGTAAGAGAGCCATCAGATCGTGCCTTCACTTCCACTACTCATTTTCCGAGAGAGAATCACCTACTCATGTGTTGATATCATGAGATTCCATTCCTACCATTTGAACCTTGATTTCTAGCCTTCCCAAATAGCTTTCCACTCAAATATTTCTTACACCATAGCCAAATGTGTGTGTGAGAGTTGAGTGTTGGGGACACTATCATTTGAAGCATCAGAGCGAGGAGTTCATCATCATCACACCGTCTATTTTATTTTGGAGAATGGTGTCTCCTAGATTGGTTACGTGTCGCTTGGGAGCCTCCAACATGATGTGGAGTTGAACTAAGAAGTTTGTAAGGGCAAGGAGATCGCCTACTTCGTGAAGATCTACCCGAGTGAGACAAGGCCTTCGTGGACGATGACCCTGGTAGGATAGATAGGGTTGCTTATTCGTGGACCCTTCGTGGACTCGCACAGTCGTTACCCTTCGTGGGTTGAAGTCTCCATCAACATGGACATACGATAGCACCACCTATCGAAACCACGCCAAAAATATATGTGTCTCCATTACGTTTGCACTTTCCGATTCACATCCCTTTACATTCTTGCACTTGCATGCTTTACTCTTTTCGCTGCCCATACTTTTGCTATGCTTGTTTAAAATGCATTGTGCGCCTATTCACATGTGCTAAATTCAACCTTAACTTAAAGAATTATAAAAACTGTCACTTTTACTTGTTAAGGGTCTAATCACCCCCCCCCCTGCGTGCTCTAGACCCCTCTTCTCAATCTTTCACCGGCAAGCCGGAGGAACCAGAAGGGACACATCACAGTAGAGCAAAAGACCTGGAGCTGCGCCGGCCAGCCATGGAGGGGGGCGTCCATGGCCGCCAGGCCAAGGCCGCACCTGCACGGTGGAGGGGGCGCGCAAATGTAACTCGCGCTAGCTACGCTCTCAGCCGGCGTGCTGCGGGAGACGCTAGTTTCTTATGCAATCAGTTTTCTGGAAAATATTGCTAAATAACTGTCAACAAAAGAAATAAATTCTTCAAGGTGTCACCTGGAAAATTGGATGTATAGCTTCCAAGAAAACAAGATGATGGCAATGACAAAGCCAACTGTTGTAGGTGTCATTCCCTTTTTTATAGAAGGAGTAATAACAAAGACAACTAACAAAAAACAATTTGAACATACTTATGTGTGTCGCTAGGTATACAAGATAAAATTAAGAATAGACTTGCAAGCAAAAAATGTACCAACACTTACCTTTTCGTACAGAAATTCAGACACACCTTGGGTATACAAGGCCATGTTTGGAATTAATTTGCAAAAAACAGATGTTGATAATTTGGCAACATGATCATTGCCAATGTGTACTAAAGTGAAATTGTGTTAACTTCTGAAAGCTGCAAGGTGCAAATTATTTTTGCATTTAGTGAAGGATAGCAATTACTTACCTGCAATCACATGGAAGTTCTCGTGTTCTCCTGCTCCAAGATCATGGATTGGAATTGGACCATTCCTACCTCAACAAATCCAGCATGAAAACATTATTTGTATTTGTTATGTAGGAAAAAGTGAACAAAAAACTCCATTATAAGTTCATCTTTACCACTTCACATCTGATAATCGAATGCATCTCGATTACCTAAGAAAAGGAAATCATCTTCAACTGGATGCATTTTTTTCATCATCATAGAAGTAGATTCCCTACTGAACAGATTCCCAGCAAATAAGTTTCTGCACTAAGATTATTATTTCGGCACCTACAGTAATGTAGTTATTGTTATCGTAATGTTATTCCTTGTGGCTATGTATGTAGCGACCCGACCTCAAACGGTCAAGTCTCTGTGCTTCAGTGTCATCCCTGGATCGGTAATGCTAACACACACAGTACTCGAGGATTTATAACAGAGTAGCAATCACACACTTATTACATCGAATGTCTCCAAAGAGAACTTATTACAATAAATATGGCTTAAGGCCATCTAATACGATAACAGCGGAAGGCTTGGAAGATAAAGTGAGTCCATCAACTCCAACGGCATAGATGAGCTGTATGGCAACGACCTAACGAACCTTACTCCTCGTCTGAAAAGTCTGCAACATAAAACGTTGTAGCCCGAAAACAGGCCAGCACATGGAATATGGTGACAAAGTAACACACTAGAGCAAGAACAGAATAATGCTATCACTACATGCATATTTGGCTGGTAGAAAGCTCTATGGTTACAGTTTCGCGAAAAGCCAATTTTTCCCTACAACAAAGGAATAGATTTTAATTTAACTATCATGGTAGTTGAAACATCATTGAGAAGGTTCCTCCAACTCAATCCCAATTAAAGTAATTAACAACCCAACAATATTAAGTTAAAAGTGATGAGATACTTAAGATACTCCAAGTACTAGATACTCAAGATGTCCATAACCGGGGACACGACTAACCATGATTAGTTTGTACACTCTGCAGAGGTTTGCGCACTTTTCCCCACAAGACTCGATCGCCTCCATTGAATTTCTCGCACTACATGGTGTTTGAGAAATGGATAACCGAGACACAGCCTTTCAGAAACATTAACTCTCTACTCCGGGCAGACCATACCAAACCCACTACCTGCTGATCCACCTCTTCAAGAGCTTCACGTAACTTACTCAACTATGCTAGAGCCCATAATAGCTTGTGGCTGCACACGGAAGTTTCTAGCATGAATCATCTCAGTTCCCTTTGAGCCTGGGTGGCGGTCCATAGGAAAATCACACGGAACCCCGGGATTTCCAGTAATACAGGCAACACTGGTTCTCCAGGTGCCTCAATCCACGCAGATGTGTATTCAAGTTGCCACCTTAAGTTAAACCATTAATTAATAATCTCACATCTGTCATGGCTTTCACTCACCCAAACCACATCTACGAGCATAGCATAGCAATATAAGCAATTCGTATAAGTAACTCCCAAGGTTTGAATATAACAGGGCAATAGGTTCTACCTCATCAACTACTTCCCAACCCACATGTTAATCACATCCTAACCATGCATTGTTTGAGGATTGGAACTAATGCATAAAAACTGGGTGATAAAGAAATATGATCAAAGTCTTACTTGCCTTGCTGACGATCCGTGAAACCTAGGGACTCCAAATAACACGCTTCGCACTCCGAGAATTCTATCACAAACAAACAATAGCATACATAAGCAATCAAGCAAAGAAATACGGGTAAATCTCAAATAAGAAGATCTACCAGAAAGTTCAACTTAAGAACTCCAGTTAGCAAAAAGAATCAAATCAAACGGAGCAACGAAAATCAAACGACGAAAGAAACAAGATCTATTTACTAATCTGGACCTAGGTCAAATTTTACAGTAGCAAAAGCTTGTTCAAGTTGATTAAACAGAAAGAGGGTGTCGAGACGAAGATCTAGGGACTTGAATCGCCTGATTCCGACAAACGAGCGAAAAGATAAACTAGAACGAAAATCGGATGAGAAATCGCGATCAGAAATAATCGTGAAAAAATCCGATAAAAGAAAGCTGACGAATAGGCTAACGAACGAGCGTTCGTTGTCTGTAACTAACGAGCGAAAATCGTTCGTTAAAACGAACGTACAAATGAACTTCCGCTAAAGAGAAGAACCAAAAAAAACCGGCGAGCCGAACTAAAAAAGAACTAGGGTTTTTCTAAAAAACCGAATCGGTTTTCTTAAAAAAACGGCGGCGAACGGCTACCTCGGCGGTCCGGCGAGACGCGGGAGTGGCGGTGGGGCGAGGCGGCGGCGGCGAGG